>NC_134038.1:20608073-20841957 GCF_965140245.1 Athene noctua | reverse complement strand
CAATAAGCGGGGGTAGAAGCCTGCCTTCAACTGTGAAACAAATACTTCTCAGTATTTGGAGAAGGGATTGCCAGAGTCAGGACACTTTAAACTTTTATCATTCTGCTTATTAAAGACTGCAGACTGGCCAGATTATTAATTGCCAGGTGCTACAGAGCTCTAGTCTTGGTTCTACCATTATCAAATCTGAGAGCAGGAGATACTTGCAGCTTACAACCCTAAAATAGTTCAAAAGTGTTGGTAAAGATATACTTACTCTGAAGGTACCTAAAGTGCTCTTTGTCAATTTACTCCACAGTGTTAACTGACATACTGCATGCGGTGCTTGACAGTCATGTTAAAACTCTAGTTTAAAAGTAACTAAAAGACTGAGAATATGGCTGCTTGTTACGTGGCCACTTCAGCTTTCACAGCATAAAAAGAGGAGGTTTCCAGAGGTACCAGATCAGAACTCTTCATGACAGAGAGAAAGCTGATAATGTATAGCTCTCATTTTATTTTAATACTCATTTACTCTCTTTACTGGTGACAGGTCTGGAATGCTGAGGGCTGGAAGAACAAATAAGTTGGACCCGAGCTGTGGAAATAAAGATGTTCACAGGGTAATCTCTGACCTGCCAATCCAATAGGAGTAGGAAGAACTGTAAAAAAGCCTGAATTATTTCATGTTGCATGGATCAAGAAATTGTATGTTTTCTGTACTGCTCTTGAGGGAATTTTTGGAAGCTGTTTATTAAAATCAGTTTGAGTTTTAACATATTTAATGAATATAAGTTTAGGCCCTTTGGATATATTTTGATCTTTCACAATAATGGCTAAGTACAGGTTTTGTACTGACATTTTGAAATCTTGATATCATTGACATCAAGGGAGAAACTTCACTGATCATGGTGGGGGGCCATTGTTTTACCCAGCTGATTATGATCTCTTGCTGATCTCCCTGGTATCCAGTGACAGAATGCATGGGAATGGTTCAAAGCTGCATCAGGAGAGGTTAAGACTGGACGTTAGGAAGCTTTTCTTTACCAAGAGGGTGGTCAAACACTGGAACAGGCTTCCTAGAGCGGTGGTTGATGCCCCAAGCCTGTCAGAGTTTAAGAGGCATTTGGTCAATGCACTTAATAACATGCTTTAACTTTTGGCCAGCCCTGAACCGGTCAGGCAGTTGGACTAGATGATCATTGTAAGTCCTTTCCAACTGATCTGATCTATTCTATTCTATTCTATTCTATTCTATTCTATTCTATTCTATTCTATTCTATTCTATCAGCCAAAAGTTTCCCTTGGATTACACAACCTAGGAATGGATGATCTGGGATGTACATCATGGGTGTATGATTTATTATTAAAAGAAACAGCACACTGTCATGAGCAACAAGCTTACTTAAAACCACATGTTTCTGGTAAGCCATTTTATTCTGTAATCAGTTGAGCTATCTTACACTGAAGATGAAAGTCAGCCCAAATTCCTGATTTTTTTTGTTTGTTTGTTTGAACTGCATTATTTCAGGTAACTTGTATCAGATACTAAATGATGTAACCTGACATGATATAACGCAGCATTCCAGAATACAAGGAAATCCAAATGTTATTTCAGCTGTCAGGCATATTTCTGCATAGTAAATTTTATAGTCAGTGTTTGTGCAAGAACAAATAGAGAACAGAAGACAACTACTTGTAGACTGTCAAATGTTATCAATTTCAGAAAGAATGGCTGTGGACATTTCTACTGTGCTGTGATCTGTAACACACACATCTTGAAAGTACCTGTATCATCTACAGTTTCCAAAAATACAGTGGAATCAAAATAAAATACCTTCATGTTCAAAATAAAATAAAGACAACAGTGTAAGGCAATATTAAAAGATGACTATATGAATAGCTAGGTAAGTAATGACAGAAGGAAGTGGGAACAGTCATCATCATCTGCAAGAACTGAAAGAGGGTGGGAGTCAAAGAGGACATGATTGTTTTGTGTGGTCAGAGAGGTTACCCTTAGACTGAGTACAGGGAGTATCTAGTGGCTATTGGGATATGTTTCCTAAAGCAAGGTCTGTTAAACTGGTATATACTCCTGAGAAAAGAGGGGGATGCCCCTTTACTACTCAGGTCATTTAAAACTAGATTGTAAGCTTCAGGGAACAGTTTTAGACTGACAAGGGAGAGTAACATGTGACCTAATACTCAGCTTTCCATCTCTAGTTACTCTCACTCTGTAACTGCACATTTCAGGGAACTCGAAACAAGATACCAGGCTCTCACATTGAGGGCACTGGAGATTTATGCATGGCTTGTTTGCCATTGCTCTGACAGTAAGGTGTTATTTCAATAGAGGCATACTGACACTAACCAGACATGGTTTCAGGTTAAAACAGGAGAAAATCCTGTTAAAAGGTTTTCAGAGAGAAAAGGCACATGCACGTACACACCCCAAGATCCACTTTTAAATATTGGCTAAAGTTTGGAGCACGAGATGGGGCTGGGGAATTCTGAAGCTGATTACGAGTTATGGCCCACTTCCTGTTTCCATTGAAGTCAAAGGCAAAACTCCCATTGATCCCATGGGAACACACGCTATACTTTCCCACTCCATAGCTCTAATATTTTAATGGATTTAAACATTTTTCCTTTAAAAAAAAAATCACACTCATGCTGACAGTTTAGACACCAGATTTCTTGAGGCTTGTAATTTGAAGTAACCCAGATGTGAAAACCTCTATAAATGAGATTTATAAAGGAAACAAAATTTTAACCTTAATGTTGACAACTCTTGTGATACCACTAATATCAATAAAAGGAAGAAAAGTTATTTTTTGCAGCTCTGTGGGGACAAAACCATTCAACTACTCCCATCTGAAAAATGACTCCCACTACGACTTCAAAAGATACTGGTCACAACCTTACATACATGAGGATTCATAAATGCTTCTCAGTAGGTCTCTATAAGCTACTTTTATGCAAAGCTGTGAGTTCAGAGATCACACTATACATAACACACAGCATATTGGGGAGCTTTCAGGAGCATATGTATAGTTGAAGAGTTATGTCATGTCATAGTACATGACTCTGTAACTGTGTGTAAGGAAAGCCATGTGAACCTATCTATAAAGCAGCCTTACAAAGACCTAAGCCATTTGTGTTTTCAAGCAACTCTCACCCAAAGTTCACTTTTTCTTTCAAATCTAATTTCTTTATATTCCTGGGCTCTGTCTTGCACTGAAGAAAGCCACTGAACTAACTAAAGGCCAAAGTCAGTCTTCATCTGTCACCCTGGGGATGAGTCTCATCCTCTGCTCCTATTTAACAGGCCAAGTTAAAGTCTTTATCTGGTCAGGCAGTTGGACTAGATGATCATTGTAGGTCCCTTCCTACCAATGTATTCTATTCCATTCTATTCTAGTCTAGTCTAGTCTAGTCTAGTCTAGTCTATGCTATGCTATGCTATGCTATGCTACGCTACGCTACGCTATGCTATGCTATTCCATGCTATTCTATGCTCTTCCATGCTATGCTGTTCTGTTCTACATAGTTAATGGTTATAGAAATAACTATCATACATAAAGAATAAAGAACCATAATCATCATGAGTAGGTGAAAATATAACACAGTTTGAAAACAAGCCTTTGTTCATACAGGCATAGCTTTGCCTGCAAGATTCAGGCTTTATCAATTATTTTTTTATGTGAATGTTAATGCAATAATAATATAATTAGGTCATGTCATATGCACAAGATAAACTCGTAGGCAAATAGCAGGAAATAATCAGTTGGAGGCCTCTCTAAAAACTGTGTTCATAAAGAAAAAATATCTGACATTTTTAAAACTCTGCAAGAGTTAAATAATTAGCTCCCACTGCATTGTAATGACATTTGAACAACTAATTCTTTTAGATCTCTTAGAAAATGGCAGATAGCCATAGTTATAAAAGAGGAGGAAGAGACAATGATTAAAGCTGAACAAATGTTTTGGAAGAACTAAAATTTTGTCGAAGCAGATGTCTTCCAGAAATACATCAGTTTCAACAACATTTTTGCAGAACCAGGGTTTTCTGAGTATTCCAACCATCAAGCAGGAGAAAGATCAAGTTAATCCTCACATTTCATTAGTTCAGATGTTGGGAGGTCGATGACATGGGTTGAAATTCTTAGTCCACCTCACACAGTAAAATGTCTATCCCAGATCACAGGAGATAGATACAAACACAGAGTGAAGTCAAAAGAGCCTTCTCATATAAAACCATTTCTGGTTTTGACTTTAAACTTTCTTCATAATTTTATTGTGTAAAGTTTTTAGTGGGTTTAGGATTTGTTCCACAATAGAATCAAAATTTCAAACTATGAAACTTACTGAAAAACAGCATTTGTCCTCCAGACAGCTTTGTATGCAGTATGTATCTACTATTTTTATTACTATGATGTTATTCATGTCACACTTTCTTTATCCCATATAAAATTCTATTGTTTTGCTTCTACTAGACAAGCATGCTTCCAATCTAGAAGAATGGAAGTGTGAAACAGTCAACACTGCAACTTTTAACTAATTACTACACAGATAAGGTAGACAGGACTCACATATTTAAAGGTACACAGAGTTGTAGGCCCTTAAATGGTCACTGTTTCCCATCATTACCTTCTCTCATGAAAGCATGTGTTCACACAGACAGTCTCTGAAGTGCTGAACTGATTTTAGCTGGCTGCACTGGCACCGTTTACTTTCAGGGATTCATTCATTGTCCTGGCAGTCCCCATAGTACACTTTGCCGTGGCCGCTCTAGGTGACAGTAACTGATAACTGTCTGTACTGGGTCTGGCTGAACTGGAATTGGTTTTCCCCCATAGCAGCCCTCACGGTGCTGTGGTTTATGCTGGGAGCGAGCAGGGTGTTGGCAGCACCCTGGTGTTGTGGCTGCTGTTGAGCAGTGCTTACACAGCACCAAGGCTCTTTCTGATATTTCCCCCAGTGGGACGGGGTGGGCAAGATCTTGTGAGGGGACACAGCCAGGACAGCTGACCTGAACCGACCTAAGGGATATTCCATACCATGTGACATCTGCTCAGTATAAAGCTGGGAGAAAGGAGGAAGGGGGTGGGGTCACCCTTGGTCCTCCGAGGCAACCACTACCCGTATTGGAGCCCTGTTCCTGAGAAGGCCTGACAACGCCTGTTCATGGGAAGTAGAGAATAAATCTGTTTGCTTTTGCTTCCGTGCACAGACCTTTGCTTCACTTTGCTTATATTAAAACTGCTTTTGTTTCACCCACAAGGGTTAGATTATCTTCTTTCCCCTCTTTACCCTGTTGAGAAAACAAGGCGCGGGGGTTGGGGAAAGTGATAGAGTGACTTGGTGGATACCTGGCATTTAGCCAGAGTCAAACCATCACACTGTCCCAGCCAATTCCTACCTCAGACCTGATTTAGACAAATGTGTTAAAGCAGAAGCTTTTCCAATATGTTCTATTCTCTTTTCTCTAGTATCCTTCAGGTTCTTTGTATTAAAGTATTAAAAATATTAATGAGTGAAGATAGGGGTCTTGTGTTTTCAAATGGGCAGTTCTGCCTAGTGTGTCTTGTTTCTATCTTTCTGGTGAACCAGAAGTTGATTCAGTACTGCAAAAGTAAATAACGTCTGAACAAATACACTCCTGAGTCATACTATATTTCTCAAGTCCTATTATCTCTTTCCTCACTTTCTTGTCTTCAGGTTTTTCTAAACCTTTAGAAACAACTATAATGAAAAAAAAATATCACATTTTGGGAATGCTAACGCCGTGTAATTAATCATGTTGCAAAGACCCTGAAACATAGAGACAATGTCTGTTCTGAGAAGAGAAAGAGCATAGATGCTTCAGCCTGTCACTACATCATAACTCAGAGATCATTAACTCTGGCTATAGTGCTCTGAAGACAAATGTAGTATCTCTGCACGGGCTGGATGTAGCAAATGGGAAAACTGCTACCTCACAGATCTTGTCTCCGTTGCATCACTAGGCATAGCCACTATCTCCTTTCCTTCTCGTTCACACCTCTGGTGTATCTCCTTTTAATAAAGTATTACTGAATATGAATATATACAACTCATATAAGTTTATAAGATACACTTATGGCTGATTTATTTTTTATGTTGTTTTGAAAGGCAAATAATAGCCAAACAAACATCTGAACTAGCATTTGAATAAACTCCATTTTGAAGCAATATAGCAAACTAAGCAGGTTCCAAAAATACTGAGAAAAGTAAGTGTAATGATTTCCAACAGGAAAGGACAGCAATTCTTATCAAATAATGAATTGAAATGAAGTAAAATAATGTAACAGTTTCTGAGAGGAAAAAAAAATATAAAAGAGAATGGGTGACAGATAATCAGCTATGAAGGAAAAAATACCCTTTGCCTAATAAACTGATTTTCAGATATTGAAAGACCACAGAATGATATGAATGTAGTGTGTTAGAATTAAATTTTACTAAAGCATTTGATATTCTATGTCACAAAATCTAGGTTGACATATTTACCCAAGCCAATCTGAATTATTAAAGATATAAATGTAGATTTAGAACTGGTTAAAGGAGCAAATAAAGGATTTTAATAAAGAAGAAATATCACATTGGAAGACAGAGCAAGGAAGATTGGCAATTGGCCTTACTGAATATTTCCATATGGAAGCTGTAGTATAGAAAGCATGGATGAAATTCTGAGACAGCACTGAATTGGAAGATGTGTTAGTACTTGCTGGAAAGAGAAGGGCTAGGGGGAGCAAATATTTTGTTTCAGTAACTGTAAATCTGAAGGAAGAAAAATAATTTCATGCAGTACAAAGGACGAAATCTAGGAAAATTAATGCAGCATATAAGCATTTTTAACAACAAAATAGACATAATGCTACGAAGTACTTATGCAGTACTTCTGAAGCTCAATTAATGAATGAACAAGCATTCTTTGGCTTGTACCTGTGAAGAGGCACCAAAGACGAGACAGGCCTTCTGTAGGCAGCTGGGCTGCAGTAAATCTTCGGGAACTTTATGGCAACTAGAGGTTGCTGAAAAGAAAAATAAACACGACCCACATATAAGTTAAAATAATAGGCCTAAGTGTATTTATCCTGGAGAAGGAGTAAGTAGGGATGAGGCCTGGTAACAGCCCACATATACTTGACAGGTAAGGGCATGAACAGTGAAAAAGGAACCGTTTGGGAGTCTGAAGATAAAACTAAGAAATGAAGGATTTAGGTTGAGTATCTCAAAGCCTTCTCACAGGGAGGCATATTAGTCTGCAAAGGAGTCAGATACATTAAATTGAAAGCTTTGAACATGACTGAATAGAACATCAAGATTCAAAACATACATGCTCTAAGTCAGGCTTCTGCATACATATTTACCTGATTAACCACAAACCACATTTATACATTTTGTGTCTGTTAAAGGCGACTCTGACTTTGGTCCAACCCTGGAAACCTCACTGTGTTTTCTCACCTATAGCTGCTTCTTCTCTCCCCTCTCCCCACAACAATATCCATGAGAAAAAGACACTAGTATTTTTAGGCCAGAAAATACTGTTATTGTCCTCTGGTCTCAACTCTTGAATAGCTGCAACTGGCACAGCAGAGTGTCTGGACAAAGTCCGTCCTAGAAATTGCTCCATAGAGTCAAGGCCACCTTGACTCAAATGCACACAACCGCAGCCTTCTGCGGGATTCTCCCATTCCCTAGGTTGTTTTCAATGTTGGGCTTTTCACCATTTTCACGGCACATTTTTTTTTATGGCTTATAAATCAAATTCAATATTTTATTTGTATGCATGTTTTATCATATAATAAGGTCAAATGAATGTTTTTGTGACTTTTAATCAAGTTCATCACTTCAGCAAAGTTTGTCCTAAGTGCCTTACTAGATTTATGTTAGAAGAAGGGTTTAAAAGCTGAGCAAAGATTGATGATTGCTCTCTCCATTAACTGATTTTAGCAACCCATTTACCATATCATTTTATATAACTTAGTAACATTGGTGATGTTTGCACTGCCTTAAGCAACGAAGATCAACCACTGTCTTGTCCTAAAAAGTTCATGCTTACAAAAACTTCCAAGATTACGCTTTAGCATCTTGTATAAAAGCACTGAATATTTATATTTAATATTCAAGTTATTAATTTGACTAAAACTTATATTTATTTTTAAATGAATACATCTCAGGTACTCCTTACTTAAAAATTTTTTATTTCTGACTTACAGGCAAGTATAATCAATCACCCAGACCATGCACAGTCACAAATTACTGTGGTTTGCAATGAGATCTTGGAAATCTTTACATTTTCTAAAATAATATTTATTTTTAATATCCTGAACAACATGTATTTAAAGTGGCAGAAATAAAGTGCCTGGGATATATATAGCAGAGAGTTGAATTTCAGTTAAAGGTGGCTGGAACAGATGAATGAAAATAGTAGTGAAATTAAGTGCTGAGAGCTGCAGTAATGTGATGCTTCAGACCTTTCCTTCTATAGACATATCTTGTAAATTTTACAAAGCCCCTGCTCTGGGCTAGAGAGCCTTTTCAAGCCTGTGCTCTTAAGACCTTTTCCTAACCACAGGTAAAGGTGATGCCATGCCTGGTCTTCTTGGCATGCTGGTTTCCACCCATGCACATGCACACGCACACAAAATGGACCCACAGTCAGGATTAAGATGAGATCAAAAAACAATTAAAATGACTGATGCACCAGTGAAGAAAGAATTATAACAGATTTAACTTCATCTCACCAGTGACAAAGAAAACACATCCAAGAACCCAGTAAGGAAAAATTAGGAAACAGTTATTTGCAGCCTACAAAAGAGTAATGTTGAATTCTTTTCTTTTTAGTCAACTATCTCATTTTGAGGAGGAGGGAAGGGAGGATCCTGCAGCCATGCTTCATCTGCTGCTTATTTTATTCTGCTTCATGAGCCTGAACAGCCTGACTGCTGGAGGGATTGCCTGTCCCAGCTGAGTAGCCTCTGCCTTTCTAATGCACCTTCTGGAGATCCTTTGTACTACTCACTGGACAAGCTCTAATCCACCTTGAATATGGCTTGTATCCTCCAAGTGTCTCCTGTTATTTCAGCTATCTTTTTCTGAAATAAGAGCTCAGCTTCTTCTTGATGTTCACATTAAATAAAGGGCAGCTATTTTGCCACCACATTCAGCGTCTTGTGCAACAGTATTATATAGCCACCATGCAGATGGCTTCCCAAAATTCTGATAAAATGTATGGAGTTACAGCCAGAAACTTGCTTTTCATACCGAATGATAAATAAAGAAGCTACACATTGAAAACCTCTCCAGTTCCAAGGCTACACTTCTCCCCTCTACAGAGAAATCACTCTGAAATGACATATGTATGTGAAATACCTTGTAATGGGAATAGTGTTTACTTCGCAGCTGAATAAACCCAGGATTATTTGACAAGTGTTAATATAACATGAGCTATGGAATATCCTGGCACAGAGGATTCACCATTGCTATTAAATACTGCACAGACTACTGTCAACAAAATGTACTCTTACATAGGTCAGTCTTGCCAGGAGTGAACAGCTCTGCTAGAGGCGTAATTATAAGCAGAAGTATGGGTATACCTCAATCTATGGGCAATGGAAAACAATCAGAGATCTCCTCTCTCATAAAAGCCATGTGCATTGCAAACTACACAAAACTTTTAAAGCACTGGATGGTAAATGTCACCACCAGCACAGTGTACATGTTAGCCTGATAAAAAGTATATGCTTGCTTGCAGCCTAGTGAAGTGAACAATGTTGTGAATTTGGCAGGTACCTCTGTTCTGCTGACAAGGATCACAGCCAATGTCTCCCACAGCAATTACCACCAAGTAGTCAAATCAGGAAGAGAAGTTGAGCTGAACCCATCTAGCACCAAACTCTGTGAGGCTGAGGGGTTTTTTACCATTTCAGTAGCCCAAGTGTCCAATAGACCTGCAGTCTCTGAGCCACCTCTCAGTAATTCAGTGCAAATTTGGTTATTCTTCAACAACTCTGATAAGAAGAATTTATTCCTAGAGACACCCACTTTCAACCTTAGACAGAAATTAAGAGTTAGCACCTTGAGTCATCCTCTTCATGCAGTCTTAAAGAGGTATGCTCTCTGAGTCATGGGCCTCAATGATGCAGTGTTTAACAAATGCATCTTTTAACAAAATGTCTGAATAGACAGTGTTTTCCATAGCAAAAGGAGACTTGGGTCAAGTAGAGTTATAAAAAGAGTAGGAATGTGATCATCTAACAGTGTGAAAAGAACTAGTAGAAAACAACACCTTAACCTTCTAGGAATAAATGTTCATTTTTATATGCTTTGTTTGATAAAAACGTTATACTGGAAGAGTAGAATTCTAGCTAAATCAGCAAAAAATCCCACATCAAATTCTCCTGCAAGTAGAAGAAAAAAAATCTGTGTCACCTATTTTAGAATTAGTGCCCAGTTCAACATATATCCATAATAAGAAGCAGATTTTCACATACTCCTCCTAATGTCTGTGGCTTTCATGTAGCTCCATTGTTTCATATTTCCAGAAAAGTGATAAAAATACATGCTCTTTTTCTTTCTTGTAGGAAATATGTCTCAAAGTTGTCAACCTCAGGTTATGCCTATGTGGCCCTGCCTTAAAATATCAAGCTTCATCTTGGGGACAAGACACCATACTTTTATTTTCAAACCTTACATTTTATTGCCAATAAGCCTGCTAGGATGGCATACGGCAGCCTAAAGTTAATGATCCACTTCCTTACCCTTTACGCCTCTAGAGGAGATTGGAGATAAGTCTTCCTGGTTGTCTTTTGAAAGTAAAGCAAACAAGCGTATACAAAAGAGCAATTCCTAAGGAAAAATGTGTTGTACATGGATTAATGCGGTGTGAAATCACATTATGTGCAGAAATTTTTGCTGCCTGCTGACCCTGAGTGATTTCAGTTTACAGAGTTTTTATAAGGAGAAAAAGTGTTATTTGCAAGAACCTTAGTACATAGGTTTTGAGAAACAGTAGCTTTTGGACTAGATGCCTTTCACATGAACAAAACCCAATCATTTGAGTTATAGATACTTTTTACATTCTTGCAGCATTTGTGGAGTTGGAGGACTCAGGTCTGAAATGTTGAGTGTGTATTCCTATAGGTCACAAACTGAAGCATGAGATTCATGTTAAAAGAAAACTAGATTTTTTCCCCTTGTAGATGGAGGACAGCTTAAAGCACTTTTTTGACTCCAAGGCAAGCTTTGAGTTTTGCACACATAGCAGAACATTCATCTCATATGGGAGATAAATTGAAATGAGTTTGTCTTGAAGTACCTTGTACTTATTGTTTATGCCTAAATATTTTTTAAATTACTATTTAACATTTTATTATTATGATCCATTGTCATACACTTCACAATGACCAAGTAACTGGAAAGAGATCTCAGGCACCAGTCTTCTGCAGCAATAAATACATGACTTTAAACCCAGTTCCTTAAAATGTGTTTTAGGAAGCCAGATGAAGACCTTCAGCTTGCAATAAGGTAGGAATTTACTCATCCTGCAGAAATCTCAGGTTTCATGAATGCTTTTTGCTCTCCACTGGGAAGAACCTAAGAAACTTGCAATAGCACTGAGCAGAAAACTAAGAAGCGCCTGATCCCAATGTTCTTGCTATTTGCCTGTGTATGTGCGGCAGCTTCAGATACAATCTCTGAACTGTGATGGCTTGATGCAGGGCCAGTTTGCTCTGGGGCAACCTCACAGGCTGCCCTGTGGGGGAAAACTCCAACGTCATCTTGAGTGCTCCCTGTCAGAGCTGATGTACTTCCCAGAAAGTTTGCTGGTATCTGCACATCAACATCTTGGAGGAAAAAGAACTTGATTCAAAAATCAGCTGTACTCCCACTTCCTCTTTGGAAAGTAATCAATATCAAGCACTATCATCACAGCACTACTCAGAGCAGCAGCCTATGGACTGAGGGGAAGGGTCAGTCAGACAGTTCAGATAGAGCCCAGACCTCCATCGGACTCAGTGCATGCATGAGAAAGAGGGAGTGCATTTGTTTGTATACATCTTTGGGCCCTTCAAAGGAAAAATAAAGCCCAGCTGCCTATTCTGGCTTATATCCATGGCTGCCAGCATTTCAAAAATGTTTTGCAAGGGGTTTTTCAGTTTTCCCACACTGAGAGAAGAAGAGAAATTTTTCAATCATCTGGATGACTTATTTCATTAAAAAGGACAACTAACAAACAGACAAATAAAGTGCATGTGTGTGTATATGTGCTAAGCCCATTTGGATGTGTGCACAAGAGAAACAAAATGGATGGATACTTGGCCCCTTTGGGTTTGAATTAGCAGGTGAAGCAGTCAGCTCCTCACAGCTGGGAAACAGGTAGAGCCATCTGCATTTCATCTGCGCTCAAAGCAACTACACAGAGAAAGAAAAACTGATTGCTTTTTTTGGTTTTGTTTTACTTTTTGCCTTGTAAGAACTACTGTAGGGACAAGAATTTATGTAAATGAAAGATCTGAATTTTTCTAGGTGGCTGAAGTTTCGAGTAGGAGATAGAGTTTGAGTTCTGTATTTTTTTCAATATATCTTCATGTATACTTTCTTCATTAGGCAGAAGATAAAAGTTATTACAGTGTCCCAGTCTCACTAGTCATATGTAAAATGTGACCATAATGTTAAGCTCATAATCTCAACCTGTTCATCTATTTAAGATACTTTCTCATCCCTTTAAGGCTGTTTAAATGATATCAGTATACTTTTTCAAATTTCACCCACAAATAATATAAACTAAATAAGATTAGGCAAAGTGACTGTTCTTCCTACCTTTCCTCTCATTGCTGAAATTCCATCCTGTGTTCCTTAATCTTCATAATCTTTACTTTTCCAGTTTATTGTAACATACTTACTCTTTAAAAATAGTATAATATGATGATGACATTCCTATTAAAGTTTTCATGCTTTATGAACTTCTGCTTCCCTGTAGTATAAATTGTTGTTATAAACTTCTATTTTTAAACCAAGGTAAGAAAAGAGTACAGTACACAAAATCTGAAAATATTCTCTTGAAACAAAGCTATTAAAAACTAAACTGGTATTGTTCATGCAATTACATTTGCATAATAGCAATTATCATGTTTCTAGAGCTTGGATTCAAGTAAGAGAAGTAGCTAAAGGTTTTAGCTGTTTACTAGTCTTTCATACAAACAATCTGAATTACTTCTAACTTCAAAACTCGGAGAAACTCTCTTGAGAGAAGCCTTTCTGAAATGTGAATGACTTGATTCTGATTCTAGCTGAAAACTAGAATTTCCAGTTGCTTGTGCAAGCAAGCCTTCCAAAGACATTTCAAGCTCAAAACAGATCAGAAAAGAAGACAGATGTGATCTGAAAGTTAAAATAATGTTTGAGCTGTGCAGTTAAGTTTGTAGTCTAAGCAAAGCCATTTTGATAGCTTTGGATGTAAATGCTGACTGCTGCTTTGAGCAGGACTGACTCTAATATGACTCAGTCTGGCTGTTGGAAGGGTGCTAGATCTTGAGCTCTCAGCATGTTTACAAACTTAGAGAAGAAGTTCATATTGCTGCATATCCACTGCTCTTCTTGGTGAGATTTGCTTTTTTGAAGAACTGTGTACTGTTATTTTTATATGAAAATAAATCGTGTCATTTCTCCATGCAATCAGGAACATGCATCCTTGATTGTAGAAGTAATACCACTGCAGTTGAGGGAATTGTCTCTCCTGATCCAGGGTTTTAACCACAATGAGGAAAGCTGCAGTTGGAATATTTTGTCCTGATCATGTCCAAGTTCATCTGAAATTTGTTGCAGAAAATTCCCAGTATCTGAAAGATCAGACATTATTAGCCAAATGCACCACATACTGCATACTACAGTCAGGAGAGCAAATGGAGAATGTGATAGGGCTTAACTGACCATAAAGCCTGACCTGGTACAGGTGGAGTCTGCTGTGTTAACCTGGGCTGATTCACCTTGCAGAGCCCAATTCAGGCTTAACCTAATGCAAAATACTTTTTTTTTCAGTTGACCTAATGAAGTCTTTTCAGTTTCAATCAAAATTAAAATATTTTTTGCCTTTTTTTAGGCAAAGCCAATTGTTCTGTGGACAGGTAACAATTTCATTAACTTTGTAAATAAAACGATTTTCCAACAAGCTCTAATCCATATATTTGTGTGTACTGAAGTACATAAATTGTTCAAGATGGGATTTTTTTTCTTTCCACTTTATCAACAGTGACATACTTTTTTTCTTTTTTTTTTTTTTTTTTTTTTTTTTAGCACTTGCCATCTGCTCTTAATTAACAAAAACAAACAGTGATTGATAGATAGATAGATACTGTGTCTGCTAATAGTCACAAGCTGTCAGCTTACAGGTGTGGTGAAAACTAAGAACAGAGAAAACAGATTCCCCAACTGGGAGAAAGTACTTTATAACCTAGTTTATGTGACTTTAGACCTCCACTGGACTTGTAGGTTTCTTTTCATTTCTAAAGCTGAAAACAGGATTCTCCTTCTCCCCTTACATAAGTAAACAAACTGCAGATAGAAAAAAAAAAAAAAAAAGTAAAATTCCTAAACTAAGATTAACACTATTAAAAAAGAATGCTGATTAGAGAGAGAACTATGGAAAAGAGTATGGATGAAGCACAGAGAAATGGAACTAATCAAGGAATTTTATTGAAAAAGTAGCTAGAACAGCATGGCACCATAAGTTTGAGCATTTTCTCAAGGATGTGAAAAGCTCTTAACTGGAATGTACCTGTCAGTGCAGAAGAATACATGTAGTCTTAAAAATTGAACTACTGCTGTTTATAAAGAAAAAAACAAACCTAATTGGCTAACCAGCATAGAAATTCAAAAAAGCTATTAAAAAACAAAAACCAAAAAACAACCTTGCATGTTATGCAGAAGAAAAGGAATTATCACAGCACTATAATTACGGTGCATATCACAGAACTGTAACTAGAGAAGAAGCTTATAGGGGCTGTGCACTTTTGGGGGGAATAGTAGCGAAAAAACTATCAATGGTTTTCACTTTGAACTAGACTCTTGCTCTTCATGTCACTTGTCACCCATCTAATCAATTACTCTTCACAGATCGGTGTAAGTCTTCAATTTGTTTCTACACTGCTAATAAAATATTTACGGAAAAGGTAAGGAATTCCAGTATTTTCAAGAAAGAATTAAGGAATTTGGAGACAATCTTCTTTGTACATACTCATAAAGTAAGTTTTCCTTTATAGATGGACAAAAAATTAAGCCTTTCATGATAAACTTCAAGGCTGTGAAATATGGTTTTGCTTTACACTTGTATGAAAACAAACAGTGACTTCGTATGTAAACAATCATTTAAAAATTTTTCTTTCAAGGAAAAAGTTGGACCTAAAAACTATGCCTGTTGAAACTTCTTTAAACTGATACATTATTCAATGGTTTTGATTCAATAGCATAGCTTTTTTTAAAGAAAAAAACTTTTTCTAAAGATTTTCTAACCAATTCATCCTTCCCATCAAAAATTAAACTAAACTAAAGAGGTACAGCCTCATCTCTGTACAGTGGTTTGGGTTTTTTTGTTCATTGGAACCAGACATGGTATTTTACTGTAAAACATTTCTGCTTTGGTGAACACTTTGTCATGGCATGCCAGCAGAGGGAAAAAGGCTATGTTGAGAGGGGCAAGATAAGAAATCTTATTATATAAATTATATAAAAATATACCTTTAAGTAATTTGACTACTTCCATGATTTCATCTGTGAGGAATAAATTCTGGTCTGTTTCATCAACATAAAGTCAGTCTGAATACAACCTAAATAAATTCAAAGGAAACACAGATGTGTAACAAAGAAGTTCTATTAAAAAGTGTTTCACAGTGAAAATTACAAATAATTCTATTTAACCCTTTAAATATTTCTATTTAAAAATCTACTTCTTTAATCCATAGTTACTCTGCAAACTATTTTAGTCAGCTTTAGGTATTAAAATCTCAAAAGCATTTCTAAAATTTTTGGAAAATATTGCCTCAGAATAATTCTGAAAGCCATCCAAATAACATCATCTTTAAGATTCTCAGAATTACCCCAGCTCTGCAGAACTTCGGTGTATGTGTCTAACTTCACAGATGGAGGGAAAAAATGGGTCTGAAAATCCATCTATTTTTTCAGCTAGCAGCCTCGGTTTACTGTTTTTTATTTCCTCATACCTTTAGACCACCAAGACCACAATGTTTATGACAAAATTATTCCTGCTATGTTAGGCAAGTGAAAAGCAACTCCAAAGTCAGTGGGACTAGATATGTCCTTAAAAGTTGCCACGTATAGAGTTCAGAAAAAAAATCAGTGTTCCAGGGAGTAATGTAAAAAGCTGAAGCAAAAATTTCTGAACATATGCAATAGCTGTAGGTGGTGAAATACAGCGCTCCTGAGTTATGCAAACATGTCTTGAGAAGTCTGGGGATTAGTGGTAACAATTCATGTCATATGTTACAGGTGTTCACCTCCAATTAATGCCACATTTTTGTGGACCTCATAAAAATTTGGATCTATTTTCTGTTGGCAGGCCAAGCCTTTTTCATTGCTGCCAGTGCAAATATCCTCACCATTGTGCTGGGAACAGCAGTTCCCTTTGTGGATAAGCGTGTACAGGGAGACAGTTGCAAAAACCCAAGGGAATAACGTCTAACCTATGGCAGGAGTTTGATGAGGCTTGGACAATTCTGACTTACTGAGGATATACATTATTCACACTGACTCCTGCCTAGCATGACTTTCGAGTATCCTTTATGTTTTGCATCTTAATAGTTCTTGCAGGATGGAGGCCTGTGAGGGTTTAGGACTAAATCAGCTGCTGAATCTATAAGGGAACTAGTTTTACCCAGATGCAACTGGCTTTTTTCCACCTCTGTCAAAAGCATGAGGTACTGATGACAGCAGGATTCCTGCATTTTAGAGAAATCATGTGGTGCATCGTGACAATTCCCATTATCAGTCTCACAGATGTTTTTCCTCCAATGTCCAACACCACAAGAAAGCACACAGATGCACATATATTCTGATTAAACCAAATCTCACACTTCTCCATTACATAGCAGTAGCAGTAAGAGCAGCAAAAGCAAACGTTATATACATGTTCTAACTATGAATACTTTGACATAATGAAACCAAATCTTCATGATAAAATGACAGGGCAAACAGCTAGGTTAAAATAAGTGGTTCTTTAATAATCTTGAGTTCATTCAAAAACTTATTATATTCACTACTGTGCACAAATCTCTTCTGCAGACATTTATATTGATGTATTTCAACAACAGCATATTCCCTAAATTTGCTATTTACAAGGAAGAACAATGCAGTCTCATTTAAATCCCGACACTTTAATACAATTCATATGATGCCTGTGAAGCATCATTACAGTTTGCCTATTCAGAGCAAATCCCTCTCTTTGAACACCTTGTTGTGATGAGAGCTGCCTGCCAAGAAAGCTCTCAACAGATGTATTGAAGCTCTGAAGAATGTCTTTCTTGACTTACAGATGTCTTTGACACCACTTTCACAGTAAGACTTGTAAATCCTTCTGTAATTTTGGGGAGGGATAAGGGATGTGTCTGCAAATGCACCTGATCAAAATATAAGCCATTCCAGAGGTATTTCCTAATCTCCTCTCCACGTTTCTCAAAAGATAAAGTGTATTTCGCTAATGCCTACTTTCTGCCTTAAAGGGTCAGCCACATTGCCCTAAAACATGCAACACAGAAATGTATCTGCATAAATAAGAGGATATATCAGGCGTTGCACAGATACATTTGAAAGCAAATTAACAGCTAGACTTTTGTAATGACTGATTTTGTTTATCTATCATATAGCAACAAATCTTAGCCCCTTCCTGCCCTGTAGGCTTACAGGGTTTTTTTAAATGGGTGCTTTAACTCTACGGTCAAGACTTCATAGAGCCACGGTACAAATTTTATCATTAGAATTTTTTTGAAACCTTTGAGCACTTTAGCCAAATCTCTGTGCTGAAGATAAGATTGCAGGAGTACAATAATAATTGCTCATGTAACAGGAGTTTTTTCCTGAGCTCTTAAGTGACCCAAGACTGGTTCTGAACAAACCTTAAATGGCTTATCTAAACAATTAGATAGATCCCCCTTGGGCCCACAAAATTGAGCTGGCAATCTTGAGGATGGTCTATCTCACAATAATTCTACTAACCGCTCCAAAACTGATAAACCACAACAAGGGCCTTCTTTATAACACCTTCTTTGTATTTCTACATCATTCTAGCTGCAAATGGAAAGGCAATGCACATAAAGGTGAAAAAAACAGCACCCTTTAGAAGGATGTGATATTTCAATAAATTATTTCTAAACTGATGTTTTTCACTAGAAAAGCTGGTAGGAGAACATGACAAAATGTGCTTTCCTTAAAATATGTTGTTTTGTCAAAACTGAAATATTTTGTTAAATTGTATCACTTTTGATAGTATTTGATATAAAAGTTTCTGAAGTCCAGAATACATTGTGTTTTCCAACCAGAAGCAGAGAGATAACAAAAATTGTACGTTTGATGAAAAAATGCATATTCTGACTAAATGATTTTTTTTTTTTTTCACAAACCATTGAAAGAGGTTTTTTTTTAATTCAGGTGTTGAATATAGACAAAATTAAGAATATAAACACATAGGGAGACAGAGAGCTTTTGTCTTCCAATTCATTCTGTTCATGAAGCCTTATTCATATTTTGCATTTATTTTGCCAAGAAGGAATTTAAAAAATATCAGAAATCTGGCAGTGGAGTGGGTCTGAACTAAGCCATTGTGCAAGCCAATTAAAAACTCCACTGCACAAGGAGTTGAAATAGCTAAGTGAATATCCACCTAACATGCCTCAATGTATTACTAATACCATAATAGAGAGCGATGTAAAAGGTGAAATGATACTGTTTGCAGAGTTTTAGCTCATTGATTTTTTTGAAGTTAGAAATATAATTATGCTTTGTTCACTTGAGATTAATCAAATAAAAAAAAAGAAAGAAAATGATACACTGGAATTTCTTTTGTTCCCTCCAGTACACTTAAGAAACTAAAATTTCATTGTACTGCCATTATTCTGAGAAAAAAATAGTTTTGTAACACCTGAGGCTGAGGAAGATGTCACCACAATAAACACTACAGAAGTGAAGAATGATAAAGTTCGATTCCATAGACTGGGCATATGCTGTGCAAATTTTACCTCATTCAATTCTGGTTTTAATGTGCCAAAATATAAAAGGCATCAGAAAAAGTCAGTTCAATATTTCTTTAAATTACTTCTTTGTTCAGGTGGTAGACTCTAAGAAAATCATGAGCAAACTTTCAGTAGCATCAGGTAACTGAGTGACTGTGGCCTGCAACCACCATGAAAATATGTAATTTTTTGCTGCTGTAAAAGTAAATCAAATTATTATATCTGAGAACAAAATCACAGTTTTTCAGGGAAAATCCTGAATAAGACATTATATTTTATCATCTTAAGAGTAATTTTATGCAACTTGCTGATACATAAGAAATTCATTAGCACACAAAAATTACTTTTTCCTGGTATTTCTGAGTGGAATTTTGCTTTTTGTTTTTTCTTGTAAAATTTAAATATGTTGATACATAGAACCACTAAAGCTATATAAAATACTTAAGGCCGTGAAGTTGTAAGGACTTAGGTCAAGATGTACTTTGGCACCCAGCAAGTTATCCCACCGATTCAATGTGACTATGCAAAAATGCATAAACTTCGTCATGTGTTTAAAGCTTTCCAGATTGGTGTCTGAGTGAGAGTACTTTAACACAGAAGAAGGAATCTTCCTGTACAAAAACATATAAACATCAACTTAATGTAAATATCATATGTCTGGCACAAATGCAACAAAAGATTGCCAAGAGATTCTATTTTCTCATCTTGCAGAATGTAAAGCCCATATGGATAAGGCACATTTCTGACAGCCTCAAAAATTAATTTTATTCACTTGGGCTCTGTCAACTACCAAAAACTATATTCTGTGGTCTCTTGTACAGATTATTGACAAGTGAAATGCAAAAAGCATCCCAGTGGTTCGTGTAGGCAAAGAGTTTGTATTTGTAAGGCTCATCCAGATGCTGGTGACCCAGAAATGTGCTTAAAACTCTGCTGAGAGCAATATGGCTTTTCTTTTGAGTTTTCTAATACTTGCTCAGTTTTCAGATAACCTCATGATATTCAATCTTACTACCAATATTAAGTCATGTAAATAAGGTTGTATGCAGGGAGAAAAAGAGTAAAAGGAGACCCATGTGTATTTTTTTGAGGATTTTGCTATTTGTTGCTGAAAAATAAAATCAATTCTAATTTTAAACAAATACTCAAATCTACAAGCTGGTTTACCCATTCCTAACTCAGATGAAAAATAGTGATATTTCTTCCACAGGTGTTAAAAAGAGAGAATAACAATTACAATAACAGCAATACTAAACAACCTTCATTCAAAAAAATCTGGAATCAAAGTATTTCTCTAAACAGTATTTTTGTTGTGACATGTCTTGCTTATAACTGATATTTTTAGTTAAGATTGTTAATTCTTGGTCTTAGTGGCTATAAATTATATTACATTAATTTTGAAAAATTTATATTTATCATTCATTTGGAATCAAATTACATTTGCTTTCTGTCAGAAATAATGCATTAGAAGTCATACATTATTTTGCCTCTAACAAAAGTAACTACCATTTTGAAATATGGTTATGTTTATGAATCAATTAAAAATGTTAAATAAAAACATCACCCTAAAATGCTCATCAAAATAAAATGTTTCAAAGTTTTGAACACTGTCTCAAAGACATCTTTATCCACGTATACTATTTGTGGAGAGGGATGCAGTCAAAACCTAGGTAATGTTATGTGTGTCAGCAATGTAACCATTGTATAATACTCATTTACACTTTAACATAAAACCTATTAAATCAAATGCTTGAACCATGTAAAAAAACTATATTCTGAAAATAGGAAAATATTCCAATTTGCCTTTTGTAATGTCAAATTTCTACTTCAGTAACATTTTTTCTCTTTCTGTTCTAGCTATCTTTCTTCTAATTTCTATTCTGCATACTAGTTCAGCCCACTGAAAAATAATTTCCTGAAACACAAAGTGGCAAATGTAAATCAACAGCATTCTACTAAATTAATTTGCCTTACCTCAGGATTTAGCTCACCAGCTCTAAAAGACACTAACATTCTCCCATACAGAAGTGTCCCTATAATGCAGGCACTTAAGCCCAAAATCTAAAAACCCTTGAGATTTGAGACCACTTAATACTTTGTAGAAGCAATGCACAAAGTACAAAAGAAATTAAAGAGATCAGGCTCCTACCATGATACTTTTAAAGAAGTGGCATTTTCAAGAACTTGACATCTATCCAGGTATGTTATAGTCTCAACATTAAAGACATTCTGTTTCTAATGTGGGAAAGTCAAGCTCCTAAAGGGTCATGAATTCCTTAAAAGCACAGTGTAAACAAAGATAGGTATAATTAGCTGGATCTGTCCCAAGAATTAGAAGTACTATTTCATATCACAAAGTCGCAATATCAACAGACAGCACGTATGGTTGTTGCCTTTCAAGGAGCCCTAGTATATCAAAGTCAGAGAGCACTGCGAAGCTGGTAATGCATTTTTATCCCAGATGATAAGAACAAGCAAGATATGCAGAAAAAAACAGAGAATCTTCCACTTCTTGTCACAAATCAAGGTTTTCTGTGTGGATGTGGCTGATACAAAGCACTAAAAATTAAAAATTTTAAATTTGTTTTCTCTAGTATATCTTCTCTTTAAGTGATAGTATTTAATATAGCAATTAATACAGACAGAATTTCAGTACTATTTGAAGCTTTTACCTCATATTTTTCTTCAGTCAGGCAACAATACTATAAATAAAATAATGTTTGACGATTATGTCTTATAGCTTATTCAGATAGCAAAGGGAGAAATTTTATCTTTAAATAACAGATGCAAATAGTCACAGAAGGATAATTATCCCGCCTGCAACTGTTTGACAGTGTTTTGAACTGAGTCTTGTCAATCCTTGGATCCTATTCTGAGATGTAAATGCTATAAGACATATCTACCTGGAAAAAAAAAAAAAGAAAAGTAGAACAAAAACAGAAAAAAAAAAATTGCAGTGTTCCCTTGTCCCATGCCATTGAAATGTATAGACTTGATTAACATGTAGTCCTAATGCAGAGGCTTCGTGTCAGGTTCAGTGTGATTTATGGAGATTAAATCATGTTTTGAAAATTGAGTTTAAATGCTCTCCTAGATTATGTCTGTTTTGTTCTGCATTTCCAAGGGCTGGACCTCTGAGGAGGAAAATCAATCCCACAGGACATTTGAAAAATTTTAGCAGCTATCAAATGAGAAAACCAGAGGACATTTAAACTGAAGCAGATTATATTTCTATTTTATTTAATTATTAATTTTCAGTACAATGACTTATATTACAACTAATGTTAGTAACATTTTCTTTCCTTCTTATGACAATCATCAGGGAGAAAAAGTCAGTATGTTTAAATAATTTGTTTGATCGTCCACTTCCATCTGTCCACTACATTTGAACTCTAGCAACGGTTTTCAGATTTTTAAAACTTATGCTTACATTTCATGAATTGACAGGGATATTTTTTAAAACTTGGAAAAAACATTTTCTGGGTCATTGATTCCTGTTTATAATCACAGGCAATCACAATTTGTATACCCCTAAAAAATTCATTCTAGCTCCATCTTGAAAGCAGTTATATTGCGTTTCCACTGTTCCTGCGGGAGAGTTATTACAAGACCTTGTTGCTCTGATGTTTAAGAACATTTTTCTCATTTCCATCCCAAATTTATCCATATACTGATTTTCACTTATTCCAGCATTGTCCTTTAGTGTAAATACCACAATGGATTTGTGGTTATAAATTATAATCCCACACAACCTATTACTTCAGATCACATAGACATTTTCTCCCTTCATTCTTCATCATACTAGGAATGTCAGTTTTGTGACATGAACAATTTTCGCTAGGAAACTTCTACCCACTGTGTTCAGGTCAATACCTTAAACATGTAACATGATTAATCCCAAACTAGTCCCCAGGATCACAACCAAAGTCCCCTTTCAGCATGAAACGTCATACTTTGAAGTCTGCTTTTTGGCAAGTCAGAACACAATGTACTAATTTTATACTATTTCTCTTTTACCTTGGCTTAATGATTTTAAATTACTTATTGAAGTCCATTTTCTACAGTTTTACATAAGAAATGACTGATTAAATTAGAAAAGATAACTATTACTGTAAAATACATTCCCTTCAAATCTCTTTTCCAGAAACAAATAGGAAGAATATACCAAGAAATGGACTATTTAGGGGTTATATTCAGCTATGACCAGAAGCAGAAGTGCTAGAAACCTTAAAGGTAACCATCCTCCTGCCAGACTTCCAGCCCAACTGTGTAGGCTCCAGAGGATCAGATAAACATCTGCACTTTTAGACACTTGTCCATAGCTTACCCAAATTCCAGGTCTTTTGGGGTCACCCATCATTATGAATTTCCTTATTTTTATGTTTTCCAGAGCCTTTTAACCCGTAATTTTCAGAGGTTCATATAATTTAATAGCTCAACTCCCCCAAAATCCAGAGGTTGGGTGATTAAATTCCACTTAACTCTGAAAAGTTAGAGTTCATTATTACTTAATGTATAACCCTGTCTAAAAAATGTCATTAACACACACAATTCACACAACCATGGAAACTCTAGTATCCCCTTAAGGTGAAGCTGCTTTAGTCTTGCTATTTGTATGTATGTGTCACTTTTCTTCTTGCCTATGAGTGCTTATTAAAAACAAAATAAAACCAAAATAAAATTAAAAAATCCCCTTCAGTGTGTTAAAACTCATGACCATTAGAAAGTACAAGTTCTGCCAAATATCAGAATTTGCCAAATTCTTTTATTTGCCTTAACATAGTGTGTTTTTTAAAAACACAAAATTTTTAGATTACTTATACATATTTTTCTACCGTCCTTAGAGACTAATAAATATGGTTCTACCAGTTATGTCATACTATGAGTATTTTTCATGTTTGAAACAAACTTTTGTTCATTTTTCAAATTTAAAGACATCTGTGTCTATATGTACTCATAGAATAGGTAAAAGAGACACCCATTAAAAATGGTTTTGCATCTGGCTGCCTGAAATTAGGAACATAAAATCCTAATAAAGGAATGGGGTTTGTATTTTTTTCAGTACCTAAATTCTAAGTTCAGTACCTAAATTTGTACTTTGTTTTCAGTAACTAAATTCTACCATCTTGTTTAACACTGAAGAACAACTAAACATAAATCTTCACAGCACAGACTGTTGTTTGATATTTAAACTTTGTATCTCTTTCAAACTGAGAGATGAGATGATCACTCTGCTGGCCTCTTCATGGATTTTTCAGAAAAGTGCAAGAGGAATTCAGAGCTGCTCCACCAATATTTTGAATTCCTGTTTATGGCACTATCACTTCTGTGGACATATTTTCTATTTCTTTGTCTTAAACTAGAAATACTTTTTCAGGCAGGAATGGCATGTAACAGTTTACGTTATCTCAATAATCTACACCAGTATAAATTCCTTATTAAAAATATAAGCTTCTTTTAGATATCTCTGCTAACAGGCTCAATTTATTAGGAGAGTTAGCAAGAGTGGTGCATTTGTCAAAAGGAAGGTATAATAGGACTGACACATGATGAACAGGAAATAAATACAGAAGACTGCTGTTGTCACAATCCTGAGGACACTTGCACTTGTTCTGAGCTTTGTGCGCTAGGATTAGTGTCTTCAAAATCAGTATGATTAATAAATGTGATGCCTCACAGTATGTATGTTTGACCATGGATATAAGTTATTGCAGTCTTGTCTCAGTGAAAGGGAAACCTTCTGAAAGTTTCAGGTTTCTATAGAGATAATTTCAGAAACTGAAAACAGACTAAACATTGAGGAAATAAGTCTGGAGCACTTTTTCAGTGATTTGGGGGGGGGCGTCTTTTTAAATGGAGAATTCAATGGGAAAAAATGGGTTAATTAAAAGAACTCTCACAAGTGCTTTTTCATTAAAAAATAATTATAGAAAGTTCTGTGAAGTCTGGCTTTTGGATATATGGAGAATTTCAGATATTGAATGAAAGTTAAAATTATTTTGTCTGGAACTGTTGAGATCAGGATGCCAAGATTCCTAAATTGCTCCTATAAGTGTCTTTGATCTTTCTGCAAATTACTTTCTTGCTTACGTGATTCAACATGTAAAATGGCAAAAAATTAACCACTAAGGTCCAGTCCCCTCCAAAAAACCCACAGAGAAACAAAAAGTCCCAAACTAATTCAAAAGGCACTTGTATAATGTCTCCATAGTAGTTACCATAAAGTTATTTCAGAACAAAGCATATCCTTTCAATAGTGTTGTCTATTTGAAAGATGCAACAGATTTAATAGTCATTCTACCTCTGTTCCCACAGCAATTTCAGTATGACAGTGACAATATTGTACTTTTCCTCAGCGAGAAGGGTGTGTTACTTTCACATCAAAGTTTAGCTACCTTTTCAACAACAAAATGTTAGCTTGACAATGAAGTACAGCATTTATCTTAATTCGAGAGCAAACCAACATTGGTCTGACATTGCAATGTAGCATTTGTCCTAACACAAGTATTTTTCGTTTTATAGTATATTTGTTTGCCAAATTATTATTCTTATTGGCAAATTAGAATCACAAAATAGCCTTTAGCCTTTCATTTTGTTCAAATTCTCCAAACTCCATTAAAAGGCAATATTGACATCCTTGACACATTACAACAAAATTTGTGTCATGGCAACAAAAAGCAGTACATTTGTTTTGTGTTTGGAAATTACTATGGTCATTTCTACAGTGGTATCTAGTTAAGGTTTTGGCTCGCTCCTGTTGAAAACCCTTTCTAGTTTTCAGCCATCTTGCTAGAGTTAAGCACAATATCTGTACTGAGGTTAGCAAGGCTTAAAAATTAGATTGGTTCTAAATGTATGTTTAAATTGGATAATGTGCAAGATCTGTCCATGTGAGACAGCAGAATGATAAATGAGCATACTTTAGAATGGGAAACACTCCAGGTTATATACCTCCCCCCTCAGATCCCCCTGAAGACTGAGAGCGCATCATAGACATTACTGTAGTCGTAGGTATCAATAGTCATTCATTTTTAACTAAAAGGTTAATGAAATAAACATTCAGAAGGAAAGACACAACATCAAATAGTTCTGATATAGTTAAAGCATTAACCAATCTGTTCAGAACTGAATTTGAAAGGAAGGAAAATAATTTTCTAAGACACTAATAATTTATATTATGGTTGATTAAACATTTTCTTTATTGTTAAACTTTCACTGAAGTACAACATATATGGCTGTGAATATAATTAAGATTTTGATCACCCAAGACATTATATGTTTCTGCTAAAGTGATGGAAATTTTTCTACTGAAATAAATAGGAGCCACTTGTTCTGTGCTGAGCGTGCAGAAGGGCAGTATCAGGATGAAAATGACCTTTGCCGTACTTATAGTATGTGTGTAATAGACTGCAGTTGCGGTTGTACTGAGATCACTATCAATTCCAAAAGAATCTGTGAAGATAATGTTTAGCTGTAGTGTAGCAAACTGAAGGCCAGCTCCCAATGCCTTTCCTCATGTTGAGTCATACTTAACCACTCCAAGAGGAACCCCACTGATTTCAGTGAAATTGTGGCTGCTGAGGAACTGCTGAGGTTGAAATGCGGAATCTGCTCATAATGTGTGAATGGTCTATATCACAGAGCTTCCATAATCTCTATATAAACACACTGTAAATAGTTTATACATAAAAGGTGAAAGGACCATAGTGCAGTATGCAGGTCCAACTTGCAGTACTTGTTGTCTTGGTGAAGAGTGGTGGGATTGTCCTGCAGCAAACACTGGGAGTTGAGAGAAAGGTCAACCATAGTTATAAAATAAAGTTCTACCATATGGTATGTTATCGTTTTCATATGCTATGAAGCATGGACAGGCAATAGAGTGAGTTCCAGAGTAAACCTGAACCTTCTCAAACTAAGCTGAGCCCAAATCATGTCAATCATTAAAAGCTGAGCCAACTATTATAAATTTCATTTTATTCTCTTTTCAGGTATCTAGCTCATACTTGTTAGACAGGAATTGTATCAAACTGTGTGAAGAGAAGTCTCTTACCACATTGTTGGTTCAAATAAAATTTTACAAGATTTCTAGTCCTATATACAAAAAAACCCCAACCCGAACTGTATTGGCAATATGAGAGAGACACAAAATGCTAACTTCTGCTTCTCTAAATCAAGTTTGAGCTTTGCATCATGACCTGTATATTCCTAGACAACTCCATTCCATGTGACACATGTATAACAGAACCACAGAATGGTTAAGGTTGGAAGGTACCTCTGGAGGTCAGCTGGTCCAACACCCCCTGCTCAAGCAGGGACATCTAGACACAGTTGCCCAGGATCCTGTCCAGATGACTTTTGAATATCTCCAAGGAGGGAGACTCCACAGCCTCTCTGAGAAACCCGTGCCGGTGCTCAGTCACCCTCACAGTAAAAAAGTGTTTCCCACTGTTCAGAAGGAACCTCCTGTGTTTCAATTTGTGCCCATTGCCTCTTGTCCTGTCACTGTGCACCATCTTTTTTACACCCTTTCTTCAGGTATTTACAAGCATTGATGGGATCTCCCCTGAGCTTCTTTTCTTCTGGCAGAATAGTCCCAGCTTTCTCTGCCTTTCCCCATGGGAGAGAAACTCCAGGCCCTTAATCATCTTGGTAGCACTTTACTGGGATCTCTCCAGTGGGTCCATGTCTCTCTTGTACTGGGGACCCCAGAAATGGACACACTGCTCTAGATAGGGCATCAGCAGTGCTGAAGGGAAGGCTCACCTCCCTCAATCTGTTGTCCTTATGCAGTCCAGGATACCGTTAGCCTCCTTTGCAGTAATGGCACATTGCTGGCTCATGTTCAACTTGGGGTTCACCAGGCCCCTCAGGTCCTTTTCCGCCAAGCTGTTTTCCAGCCAGCTGGACCCCAGAGATGTAGTTGCTAAAAATTATTTTTCCTTCCCACTTGAAGAATCCAGAAATGCAAACAAGTTTTTCAGTTGTCACATAAAAATTGCAATCCTTCAGTGAATTATTAGAAAATTTGAAAAGAACAAGTGTATGAGACTCCAGTTTTATACTGCAATAGTTTGGAGCTCTATGGGCAAATAACAGCCATTGGATGAAGATGCCTACTTAATCTCTTGCTCAATGTACATATGAAGGATATCTCAAGAAGTTATTTTAGCAATCCACCTTAAATTCCTCAGGGCAGCCTAATAATGGTGGGCAAAAGTCATTAATGTTTGTATATTTGGATGGGAAAAAAGCGCATATCTTTTCATAAATCTGTAGATTGTACAGGCCAGCTATGAGGGACAGCCAGATTTAGCCAGGGATGATTCAGCCCTGTGGAAGTGAAAGTAACAAGGGCAAGCCATCCAGGCAGACCACAGGGAAATAGCTGGGAATTAAAGAATATGGAAAATCTTATTCCTCACAAGAGCTTCTTTGTGCAGTTCAGCTTAGTCCACTTCGGGAAGGAGCATGTTTGGGCTTGTCCACATGGAGACTTCATATTATTTTGCAACAGCTTTCCTTGGCAACAGTTCAGATCGATTCAAACAGCCCATATTGATATGACGGACAATGCAAGCACTGTCAAAAGTGAGAGAAAAAGAGATCCTTATAGGGACCTGTCTGAAACAGCAACAGTCTGTTGCTTTCTAAAGACTTTTCTTTTCCTCACTTCAGTGGCCATGTTTACCACAAGAGAAATTCCTTTTTGTTTCTCAGAAAGGTCAAAACAGATGAGCAGATGACTGAAGATAAAGTAAGAACAGATCTGACTCTAGTGTCCTCACCCAGCTGAACCGAAAAAGACTTACGCTGCTTTTCAGGCTATCTATCTCCTCTCTCTGATTCTAGTTGGGATTAGAAGCTGAAGAGCCAAAGAAACAAAGGCAGACTGTTTATGGCTTAATCAAAACTCCCAGGAGATTAACTGTAGTTGCAAGATTACCAGCATGATTTCTTAAAGTGGAGCAGCCCAAACAAGCTTCCAACAAACATTCAAAAATTTGGAAGTTTATCTAAATTGTTTTCCACAGCAGTTTAAAGTCCTCCCTATCTCAAATCCATGACGGAGTTTTAAACTCATACCAGAAATGGAGCGGAAGAGTTAACTAAACAGCATATAATTTCTTTTCCTAGTGGTGCTCTATCCAAGGATCACTGCTAGCTAATTACAAATTGCTTGTGCTAATATTAATATTTTTCCATTTCTACTAAAATCTCCATAGTTTAGTAGACAATTTGCCTGTAAAATTCCTAATTTTAGTACCGAAATTGACTCAGAGAAGTTGTGCTAACCTGAAAATTGGCAGGTGAAGACAAAGTGAAAATAAACTAGCAACTAAAGACAAAATAATAAAAATTATGTTACCTTTCATTATCACAAATTAAAATAGATCTTGGGTTTTGTTGCTTTACACAAAGCATTGTTACTCTGCCTTCTGTGGTACAGAACTACAAGGATATGTAGAGACAGAAAGAGATTTTTCATATTATGGAGGCAAATCTTCACTGGTATTAAGCATGATGTTATACATATGGGACAGCATCAGTTCTAGGAGCTGTTTTAGCCTCATATTTTTAACATTTTTTCCCCTTTTCCTGGTCACTGATAGCCATGAAAACATTTTCCTAATGCAAATATTCTCTCACTAGGCCCTTGCTGCATGAATCAGTCTGGTTTTCCCTTGGGAGGTCGTTACACAGCCTTGCTCCTTTGTCTAAATATACTGCAGCTTTCACACACAGTCCCTTGCATTTTGCAGTTGAATAATACAAGCAGATTACAAATGTATTGTTGGGTTGCATATGAATTTTCAATCCCTGCCTTAATAGAGTCTTAGTCCACTGCTAGTTTTGAAAAATTAAAGCCACCAAACTCACTGCAATACTGGATGTGGAGTCAGTGGAGAGACTCTGCTGAGAAGGGACACCGTTCAGTTTTGCATAGACAAGTCTCTGCATCGCTTCCATGCTCACCACCTGATTGCAGCAATTTATGAAACCTTGTTTTCTTCCACATTCCTAACACAGTCACAGAAGGAACTTCCAGTTGCAATGCTTTTTCCTTTGACAATGCAGTCTTATTCCTCTGACAGTAATTCCTCTCTCCTACAGCAGAGATGTATTAGCCTTTCTCAAATATAAAAATATACTGAGGCCAGCTATCAGCTACACAATAACAAACAGACTGATTATTTAAAACTATGAAGAATCAGCTTTATCACAACATAACAAACTTACCACAATGTAACAAATTTATCACAATATAACAAATCTGTGAGCCTAAATCAAAATTATATTTCATTAGTAACTTTCAAACATCCACAAATACAAGTCCCTATATCTTCAGAATTTTATAATAAATTCAACTTAATCCCACTATTACATGTGCATAATTATTCTCAAAAAACAGAAACTGTAAAAAATATAACAAAACCCTTACTGTGAACTGAAAAATACTTAAAATGATATCTCTTTTTAAAATTCGTTCTTAAAAAAAATATTGTAATGCTGAAATTAGGACAAGAAATTTCTTGCACAAAGACTGAGGTTCTTTAAAAGTAGTAGACCAGCTTGCAATTCCCAGTATTCTAAATCTTCCTATATAGACAGTAAACATCCATTTCCAGCAGAACACTAAATCTCCTTTAAAATTCCATTTAAAAAAAATAAATAAAAAGATTCAAAACAGAACCAAGCAGAAGATTCTAAAAAGACAATATTAACATAGAATATGTCATCACCTTCAAACAACTGGACATTTAGGAACTTTAGGACATAACAGCCTATAAGAATTATGATAAATATTTAGAAAATATTAACAGGAAGTGAACTCAACAAGTGTGAGGTCAGCAAAATTTGAAGTGAGATGACTAATGACTTCATTTTATATAGAGCTGAAAAACTTTGGAAAATTATATACTCAATCAAACAGTTTTACAACTTCAGAATGTCTTTTGTGTTGGAGAAAGTTACACATCTTAAGAAAACGGAAAGATTCGTTGGCTTTCCCTTGCTATACAGCTATGACAGTTAAGCTTTTAAAGAAACTCAGATAAATGTATCATATCATGTGACTTTCATTGTTCTAAGTAAAGTTGAAGATCAGAATCATATTCAAAACTACAAATGAATAAATCAGGAAAAAGATAATCTAGAAAGAGAATACCTGTTTGAAATACCTGTTGAAAGCAAAATTCATTTTCATTAATGCAATGCTAATCGGTAGGCAAGCAGTTAAATTTTTGCACTTAAACTTTTAAACAAGGTAGAAATGAAAAAAAAAAAAATACCCAAACACTTGCATTTCAGAAAGGTATCCACAGAAATGTACACTGGTTTGATTTTTTTAAATTTTTATTTCTGTTATTCAGCATGTTCTTGCAAATGAGACAGTACCAATAGTCCTTTTTATTACATAGTCATATTGTAAATTACTTTTAAAAAGAGAATATATTAAAAATTATGTCTCCACCTCGTGACTTGGACAAACTCAGATACCTTTACCATTCTCAGTACGTGTTTGCATGAGCTGATCTTGCAAACCTCCAATAAGTTTCCAAGGTATTTCATCCTAAATCTCCTTTGCTAGAATTGATTATCTATTTCTATTTGTCCAGCTCTTGTGACCAAGGAGAGCAAACTGATCACTCCGCTTTTGTCTACTTGGAAGACTTTTATGTCCCCCTTCCTCAATCTTTTGTTTCCTAGGTTATACAGACTCATCTCTTTCAGCCTTTTCTACAAGTTCATGATTTCAAAACCTCTTTCCATGCTTATTTCTCCCCTCTCAATTAATTCCTGTTGATCTGTATCTTCCTAGAAGTAGGGCATGGGCACAGCCATCCAGGTGAAACCTTTTATTTCCTGAAAAAAAATCTTAAGAGTTACTTCTTGGATGAAAGATGCAGCCATCATCCTGGAATGAGATTTGTTCAGTTCTTTTTGTAGCCTCATAAACTTATGTTATGTTTAGTTTATCATCCATTTTAATAGGCCATTTTCTGCCATAAGAAACAACATGTTATCATGCTTTTTCTTCACAAACACTTCACACTTTTTTAACTGTATTTTACTTTGTGATTTCAGACTGTCTCTTCAACTCTTAACAAACATTTTGAATGGCCATAAGAAATTATGTTATGTTTAGGTCTTGTAATTAGTTTAATTTTAATGTTTTCCTTCCATTAAAAAAAAAAAAAAAAGATTAATTGGCCCATAAAAAGACTTTAGTGTCTCCTACAATAAATTTCGTTTATTTCTGCCCAGGGGAGTTAAAAAAAACTATGTTCTTTCTCTTCTTCTAAGTAATAATTGACAACATCACTGAGGTAATAAAGTAATGAAATCCCAGCCACTTTACCTACACTGTTAGCTCAAACAACTTCAGAAAAGTTAATGGTCTGAGCAATTTGAATGGAATTTGGACCCAGTGGAGCCATACTGGTCATTTTTATAACCATTATGTAGAACTACGTTTTTGTGTGAAGACTAAACTTCATTTGTCAGTTCACTTATGACTAAAATATAAAAGGACCTCAGGAATCTGTTCTGTATGCTACCATCCACTCTCCTATTCTAGGAAAAGTAGAACAGACTAAAAAATTAAAAATTTAAACACTTAACTGAGAAACAAAGTATTTTCATAGATTAGATTCAAGCTCTATTCTTGTGGTAACAGGATGAACATTGAAACAACTTCCTGCATGTAAACATTAAGTGATGCCTCTTAGGTTTCTTCAAAAGACTATTTCACGGCTATAGATGGCTTTTTGTTTGTTTGTTTGTTTGGTGGGTTTTTTTGTTTTTATTCTGGAGCAAACACCCCCCAAAAAACACCCAAAACTTTGGAAGAGTGTTCTTTTCTTGATCGGGAAGGATTTTTAACTTCTCAACACTGCATTCCTGGGATAACTATCCTAGGGTACCCACTTATTTACCTGGCTCCTTTAAAGGGAGGGAATTTCTCAGGACTTGGAAGGAGGAGCACATTGTGAAGTCATTACCACTGAATGTTTAGTTTGTCTGGTCTCTTGATCAAATTCCCTTAATTGCATTACACAATCCCATTGTGCTTTAAACGCTACACATCTGAAATGCAGCATAAAGGGTTTATTCGACTGATACCCTTTATTTCTTTAAAATAAAGTAATGTAGGAATCTTATTTTTCCTTTGAACTGGTCTGAAAAGAACTCAGAGGAGGCAGGGATGAAAGGATTGTTTTTTACAAAAATGTGATGTGTAATAATTGAAATACCCCATTTGTTTCACCGAGAGTGACTGACAGGAGTATAGCATCACTTTGATTATTTAGAAACTCACCATTTCATAGTAATTTACTTCTAAGTAAAAAGATTTGGCAGCGTTGTATCCCCTGGAAACCTACATGAGTAGATTTGATCACAGTTTTATTAAACAGTGAGAAATAGTTTAGAAGTATTTTTCTTCTTGCCCTCTCAATGGGATCTGCAGATACGGCTAAGGGACCTGGGGAAATTCCTTATCTGATCATGGTATTAGTAATAGATAAAGTTCAGGTTTGCTTTTAACATACAATAACATGAGACAAAGTCAATATTGTTATTCAGATATGCTTCAGTTCTCCAAATAGAACCAAAGTAATTCACTATGCTTGTTTATATTTTGGCAATCAGGATCAATTATTGTGCTAGGTTATGTATGAAGACGTCCCAGTGTGTCTGCAATCTCATCTAGAGAAAGATAAAATTAATGTGTAAAATACAAAAGAGGTGGTAAAATTACAAATATTGTACCAAATAATTAAATTAACCTACTGTGTCAATATTGTCCACTTTCTTTTGGCTATCAACTGCATGTCCATCGTTAAGATGCATCTAGCAGAGGGATTTGTATTCAGAAACTTTTGACCCAGCATCAGTGTCAAAACAAGCTCTTATTTTATTTCTCTTTGCCATCTGTACCAATAATTATTTACTGATTTCTAATCAGTGATATATAACATAGGCATTTCAACATTATATCAGATATATTTCCAACAGTGACCATGTCAGACACTTCACATTAATATTAAAAAAAATAACATACAAGTAAGCAGAAGCGAGCCTAGTAGTAGAGACAGACATTACTTCCTGAGGTGTGATGTTTATTACTTATTCTGAACCTGTTGTTCTGAATCCATTAAATCCTTCTAATACAAATGCTATATTTCCTTTCTCTGGTCTTTCCCTTTCCTTTTCGTGTGAGGGTGCTAGAAGCATCCTATGTCAAAAAGCTTTGCAATGCACTGTGTAGAAAAGTACTACCTTTCATTCATTTTAGATTTCTTACACTCAAGTTTCTATAAATGTCTCACATTTTTAAGTGTTAGGAGAACAGAAGCCACAAACATGTAGTTTCGGTTTGATTCTTTAGATTCTTTTATCTAGTGCCGTGACAGGCTGTCTTCTATGTTAAGCCTTTGAATTTCTCTTGATATAAATATTTTTTTATAGCCATAGGTTTGGTAATTTCATCATGTGGTTCTGGTTCACTCTGTGTTCTGAATTATTCTTTTTTGGTTTTAAGACAGGATAGTCAATTTCACATAAAATATTCCAGACAAACATATCAATGAATTGTGTAATGGTAATAATATTTTTAAATGAAATTTCCCAGTTCTTGCAAACCCTAGTGACTTAGATTATCCTTCATCTGATTCCTATCTAACTCTCTTGAACATAGACCCTCACTAACATATCTGCAGTGACAGCCAGATCCCAAACTGTGCTGGTGCTGTTAATTTTAGACTCTTCTAATGTACTTCATTTTTCCCCTGTAGTATTGTTTTATATTTATCAGCATTGAATTCCAACTGCAATAGCACTGACTTCATTTACTCCACATCATTATGTATCTCTGAAATTTTTCACAGTCCTCTGGGTGACTTAGCAAAATCCTTCTCATCTACAGTTGCATTTCTATTTACCAAATATTTTCTACTTTCATTTATCCCAGCATCTGCTCACGTCCCCACAAAATCAATGACAGTAATGCAGAAATTAGTAAACTTCTAAAAGACTTTAATACTTTCTCCTTTGGGAAGAAAATGCTTCCTGAAACAAGATTTGTTTTGGGGAATAGGAAGAAAGAAGAAATTATGTTAAGCCTGGAAACAAAATCGTTTTGTGAGGTTACATATATTGGAGAAGGTGTCCAGAAAAGAAAACCTGATAACCATTTCCTAAGGACAGACAGACTCGATATCGAGTTCAGCATTGGTTTCTCTGGCAAATAGTTCTCGTCCCCACCTTTAACTTGGTATTTTCTGGATGGTTATAGAATTTTTCAAGCCAAATCCTGTTCTGTCTGGTAATTGCTTTCAAGATCTTCAAGACCAGAAAGAAGTCCCTAAACTGGAAGAGGAAGTCCCTTACCATAATGGACTTCTGAAAAAAATATTTTTTTTTTTTTTTTTTCCACTGGTCAGAACTAGAAGTAAGGTAGAAAGGTATGTTTTGTACCAGCTAGAACCTGCTCATGGCAGTCACATTCTGTTTCTAAACACACATTTAAAGTAGCCTTTATGGGAGCCAGGAAAAACTGCAGACTACTGCAGTAAAATTCTCATCAGAGAGAAGGGAATTAATTTTCCCAGCCAACTGGGGAGGAAGAAAAGGCATTTCTGGAAACTGATGTTACCTGATCATCCAGTGTCTGCAAGGAGTCAAACAGAACCTGAGGCTTTACACCGTTTTAATCAATGACAGCTGTATTTCTTCAATGGAAGGTGGAAGCAATTTTTTGACCAGATATTCAAAGGATTTCCCTTTTCTGGTCAGTATGACTTCAGTCTTCCCTGGGTTCAGTCTGACCAGTAGGGAATGCCTCTCAACAGTCTGACAGTCCAAAAGCAGAGAAGTCCAGAAGTCCATCAGCTGACATTACCTTGTAAATTCCTTCCCTTTACTGATTGCTGGTAAAGGCAGTCAGCAATGTCAGTCATAATGTACTCAGTGATGTGCAATAAAGTAAACTGGCCAACTGGTGTCTAGTCTTCTTCACAGACCTTTTGACACATGCTGCTGTCAGAAGCAAAGGCTTATGTGTAGTAAATGGGGGACACAAACATCTGAGCCTTTGATACTAGCTGTTAAAATGAGATGGATAGAATTGAGACTTACTCTCTAATCTAGTGCTATATGTGCAGGGCTGACAACTTTTCTTTAGGGAAGAAGAAACATCTTTTATGTGAAACACAGAGAGACAAAAAAGGAGAAATTCTTAACATCATTTTTACAATGCCAACCTTCAAAGAAGACACTTATGTTCAATGAAATCAGTATAATGAAACCTCCATCTGATAGTTCTTTTTTATTGGCAGCCTCTCTCTTTTAGGAAAATATGCCAAAATTCCATTCCAGTCTTTAGAAGATGTCACCTGTGTTAGGTATCTCTTGAGTGGTTGATTAAAACAGAACAGAGACATTTTTATGTAATGTCAATGGTAAATACATCTGCCACAATTCCAAATTAAGTCAGAATAAATATAATGAAAAATAACCTACCTGTCCATATGGTCTTCATCAAAGTAATACCCTATACTGTTCAACATTAGCATAAAACTGTTTCCTGACAATCTAAATAGAAGATATGATCTTGTAAAATGTACTGACAGTGTAAAGATTGAGGGATTTACAGACTTGTTGAGGCAAAAAGATGTGAAGACCAAATGGAGAATGACCTGTCAGGCAATCTGTGTCTTCTTACAGAAAAAAATTCAATTCAGTCACATGTGCTGACTGCAATATGTCACAAGGAGACCTGAGATCTCTTAGGCTATGCTTACATGGTTAAACACCTCCAGTCTATGAAATTTCTTTCCAGATTTGAGGCCAAGTAACACAGACCACCCACACCCACATCTCCTAGCACGTGGTTCTATGTCTCCTCTCAATCCTGTGCTATTTTCAAGTAGTGTATGATGTCATGTTTTATGTGTTGTTTTTTATTCAAAGTGTCTGCAAGCGATGTGGAAGCCTACTAGAGTGGGGTTTTTTATAGCGTGATATTGCAAATGTATGTTAAGTGCCAAGGGGTGTGCTAGGAAGGTATATGAATGCATTTGAGATGACAAAGCTTGTTGAAATAAAGAAGACAATACGGGTAAAGGTTCAACATCTGCTGCAGTCTTGACGATGTTGCCTATTTGAGATGGTCCTGGGTGCATGCTGTCCACAAAACCACACCTAGGCTTTGTCTCAGAGAAAATTAGTCACTGTTAGTGACCAGATGGTACCTAGAAGCATAATAACCATTAAGGAATATTGACAGCTGGCAGTTCATCTACCTGTCTCACTGTTATGTATTTAGCAACATACAGGTTTTGTAAATCATATAGGGTTTAGGAGGAATACAGAGGCATTGTGAGCATGTAGGAATATGATTAGAAAAGCCAAAGCTCAAATGGAATTGAATCTGGCAAAGAATATTAAAAGCACCCAAAACGGCTCCTGAAAGTATGCAGGTGACAAAAGGGAGACTAGGCAAAATGTGGGTTCTCTGCTAAAGAAGACAGGGGTACTTGATGACACAGGACGTGGAAAAGGCTGAGGTGCTGAATGCCTTCTTCACCTCAGCCTTTACTAGTAAGACCAGTCTTTAGGAATCCCAGGTCCAAGAAACATGGGGAAGACTTGAGCAAGGAAGGTGTACCCGTGGTGGAAGAGGATCAGGACAGGAATACTTAAGCAAATTGGATGTACATAAGTCCATGGGCCCTGATGGGATGCACCTAAAAGTAATGAGGGAGCTGGTATTTCAGGCCACTTTCAATAATCTTCAAACAATCATGATTAAAAGTGCTTGAGGACTGAAGAAAAGTAAACATCACTCCTATCATCAAGAAGAACTAAAAGGAGGACCCAAGGAATGACAGGCTCATGGAGAAAAATGGGATGGAAGGGCAGAGCGTGAGGTGGACTGAAAAGTGGCTGAATGTCCAGGCTCAGAAGATGGCACAATGGCACAAAGTCTAGTTGGAGGCCTGTAACTAGTGGTGTACCCCAGGAGTCAATACTGGGTCCCGTTGTTTTTAATGCCTTCATTAACGATCAGGATGATGGGGCAGAGTGTACCCTCGGCAAGTTTGCTAATGAAACAGTACTGGGAAGGGTGTCTGATATGCCAGAGGGTCCTTCTGCCGTCCAGAGTGACCTCAGCATGCTGGGGACATGGGCTGACAAGAATCTCATGAAGTTCAACAAGGGCCATAAAGATGATTAAGCGAATAGAGCATCTCTCCTGTGAGGAAAGGTAGAGAGAACTCAGACTGTTCAGCCTGGAGAAGGCTCAAGGAGGATTTCATCAATGTATCTGAAGGGAAGTGCATATAGGATGGAGCCAGGCTCTTTTCAGTGGTGCACAGTGACAGGACAAGAAGCAGTGGGCACAAACTGAAGCACAGGAGGTTCCCTCTGAACATCAGGAAACACTGTTTTGCTGTAAGGGTGACCGAGCACTGACACAGGTTGCCCAGGGAGGTTGTGGAAACTCCTTCCTTGGAGATATTCAAAAGCCATCTGGACACGGTCCTGGGCAGCTGTATCTGGGTGTCCCTATTTGAGGAGGGGTGTTGGACCAGATGACCTCCAGAGGTACCTTCCAACCTCAGCTGTTCTGTGATTCCTTGATTCTAGATTGTATCCCACATGTATAGTCCAGGACTGACACCTTAATATCAACCTTGGAAACCAGATGAACTAACAAAGAACACATAGTAATGGTTGAATTCACTTATAGGGAAAAAAAAAAAAAAAATAAAATCTCAGCTTAATTAGTAATTTAAAGTTTTTTTAGTTTGTTTAGCAGAGTGTTGAGTACTAAATGGAAGTGGAGCGTAGGATGGTAGTTCAACATTGGCATGAAAACGTATGGATGATAGCTATAACATTTACATCTGAAGTAAACAAGCAGTATCTGTTAGCTGTCTCCATCTGAAAAGTGGCAGATCTTCAAACATGGAAGGTTTAAAACGTTATCTAGATAGGTCACATAATGGCTCAAAATTTTGGCCCAGTGTCCAGTACAAGGGAGTCCCCAGCCTAGTTGAGGTCATTTTCACATTACTAGTGTAACACATTATAAATAATATGTACACTGGTTTTGCTAGTCCTATATATATATATATGACATTTTTAAAAGCGTCTTTATTTATAGTGACCTAACCTGTTTCATTCACTATATCTTAATGAAATCATATTACTTTCCTCTTGTCATAGCTGAGTTCTGCTGCATTATATATGACTGCCTGGAGAATTGGCTGACTATTGGGAAGAAAGTATGTTACACATTCCCCTGAAGTGTCACAACACTTAAGATTTTAATGCAGATATTCTTTTGTGATTGCATTGCTCTCTCAACCTCTCATTAAAAATAATTTAGGAGTAAAACTTCTTTTAATATTCAATCATTCTGTCCAAGTTACACTATCCTCCTTCTCCAAATTTTTAGCGGCCAACATTGATTTTAAAATATCCTGTTTTGGGAGACTATGATCCTAGTCACATCTTGGACAAGTGTCTTTGAAGAATCAGGTCACCAAGAAATCGGGAATATGAGGCTTTTGCTCAAATTATTTGTTATTTTTGTTGCACATTAATAATTAGTAGTATGTTATTTGCTAATGTAGTGATAAAACCAGCAGTGCATTTTGTCTACTGTGACTAACCTTTTGGCTATGTACTGATACTGTCTTATATTAAAACACAAGTTTTCTAGGACCTGGAAACCACAATAGCTACATTTAGGCATGGTTAATGCTAAGTCCTAACAGTAAATTAACCAAAGCTTTTGTTACTATTTATGCGACAATTGCAGAGTCAGTTGACACCAAGAACCCAAAGTGATCTCCAGATTTATAATAGTGTACTTCTGACCTGAAGAGCTGAACTCTGAAAGTCAGAACTGTAACTGATCTGCATCTGAAAGGAAACAGCTGAACTCACTGGAACTTGGAGCAATATATTGAAGCTTGTCATTAAATTTCTGTTGAAAAGTAGATATTTTACATTGCATATCAGAAATCTTTGTTCAGTGAGCACCATGGAGCTATTGTGATTTCTGCAAGCTAAAAATTTTTACTAAGCCTCACAGAGAATCTTCTCATATTTTACAGAGGAATTACAGTATAGCTTCACTCTGGGGAAAATAATTTGGAATCCAGGTTTAAACAGGAATGCTTTTTTTAAAATTAATCTTGCTGTGATATGGGCTAGCCAATGGTGTTGACGTCAGTCTTAGCAATGGTCCATAGTAATGAGCTGTAAACAGAAAAACACGTTAAATCATAGTATGAGCATATAGAAGTTATGAGTGATCTTTACACTGAAGTGAGTGGAGAAGCAAGTTTGTTGTGCATTACAGAGAGATTAGGCAGCTACCTCCCTAGGAGAGCTGTTTAGGGAATGCAATGTTTTCCCATGAAAACATACTGATTCCTGAAAAAATGACATATACTGAGGGAATGCATCTATTCCAATATCGTCCCATTGGAAATGAGAGAAACCCTGTTTTCTGACAGTTTATAGTCTTTCTCTGAGTTTGCCCCAGCTCCTGAACCAGGTGGGCTGCCTGACTTTCAGGAATCATGAGCTACCTCCTTGGGAAACCGAGTGCCACAGAAATCCCAGGTCCCCAACACAGCTGGGCCTTCACAGTCCATAGCCCTTAACATGCTTCACACTGCTCCAGGAATGAGTTCCTCTGGGTTTCAGCAGTTTCTAAATCACAGCTCCCACTCATTTTATTTTTTATATTTTTAAATGTATATTACAAATTCTAAATAGAAGCTTGGAACAACATTTTAAATGTTTCATTTTCATGTCTTCTTCAAAGTGTCTCCTCTGTTGTAATAAAACAATTTGACACCTTGAATCAATATGTAAAACTGTTCCATTACAATATCAAATAAGGGAAGAAATATTCGGAAGAAGAAAGTAAGGTGCCTCATTCAATCCAAGTTGGAGTAGTAGCTGTTTTATTACCACAGGAAAATTCAACCAAGATGCCATCCAGATATTAGAAACAGGCATCTATCTAAATTGTGCTGAGGGCTTATTTTCTAGTTCAAAATTTTAGAGTGAAAAGAGCTTTAGAGTGAAAACTCTATGAAAACACTAAACAAAAGGCATTCTGAAGAGAAAAATAACATAAGCTTTATGTCAGAAGCAGTTGTTTATTACAATAAAATTTAAATAAGTTGCAAAAATAAATGTAAATAAGTAAATAAATTTAAAATAAAAACTAATATGAAAACACAATATGCATACATAATAGCAAAATGAGAATAAAATCATTTTAACATACTAAACCATTTCAAAAGTATCAAAATTTACATTCTTACAGTGATTATAATTTTTTTTTTTTTAACTAAATATTGTAGTTAGTTTGAAATTGAACTCATAAGCGATTCTTTTTTCCTTGGAGACCTTTGTAATTTTTAGTTTTCATTTCAAATTCAAATAGAGGCAAATGTCAAACCCTCTAGCAATGGATTTTCCTGTCTTTGTCCAATTCTGTTTGCAATCACCAAGAGATTTTTTAGGCTGCACTGTGAGAATGTAGTAATTTCTTTGGCAGTCTGTGAACCATAACCAAGGAGATATTGTCTTTGTAGATATCCATTTAGATGCCTACTATTTCAGTCTGCAGTGTATTTCAAACATATGTCTGCTACAGAGATGCCAGTTCAATATATATCATTCCTTTGGGATTTATTGTTATTACTTGCAAAGTACCTTTAGAAGAAACACACGAGAAGCAGATTGAATGAGAGTGAAATGAATCAACTTTGGAAAACTGGATATATTGACTGAAATATATAGAACTAACTAACCATAAAATAAAAGAGCATTTTACAAACTAAAGGCCCTTGCAGGAACATTGTTCATATTAATTGATTCTTTTGGAAACTTCTCATGTACTTAATTGTGAAGATTTTTTTTTCTGTATGAGCGTTAAGCATCTGTCATGAAATTTATGTACAGCTGTACCGGTGCAGATATACCCAGAGAGTACAAACTGCCAAGGTCTGACATCCCACCTGTCCTCAGGAATGTTTCCTACCCTGATTAGAAAAATACAGGCCCCATTCTTCGACATAAGTGAAAATTTCATGTTGTTTCTTTAAAATCTAGATAGCTGGAGATGCAATTATGAGTTTGAAGAGCACAATGGGTGTTTTAATCCAATAGTTTTATGGTCTGACTAATATCTTGGATTACTGAACTTGTTAAAAAATAGAAATGAAATGGGGAAAAAATTCAGATCAGTGTTGTTTTTATTTTGAGAACAAAATACCTAGATTTCTTTCTAAACTGTACCTTTTTAAAAGCAAAGCCTTGTATTATTGGGAAATTGAATTTCTAGAGATTTGAGGTGTATATAATATAGTTGATATAATTATCCAAATATTTTAATAAAAATTGCAATAATAGTGCAAAAACTTCAATGGATACAATGAATGTGAATTCTTTGTAATTAAAATAGTCTTTCATTTGAAACACTTAAACGGATTTGGGGTTTTATGTATATTTGGAAAAATAGTGTATCTATTGTCCACCTTCAGACCTCATGAGCAAAGTTAAAATACAGTTCAGGTGTTGTGTTTGAAAAATAATTTTGTCTTAAAGTAGCCTGTTCTATTATTTATTTTTTTTTTTTTAACTGCAACTGAAATGCTGGGATGCATAATTTGCTTTAGGGTGTGAGAATTTTGGGGAAACATAATCTCAGACCCCCATATGAAAAGTCTGCATGTTCAGCTGTAGCAGAAATATTGAACTCGACTAAGTCTAAGACTATGGCCACTGCAATAAGCATCATGGCTTTGAAGGTAAGGCTGGTGAGTTACACCAGCTCCCAACAGTTTTTCTCCCTTTCTGCGAATAAAGTTGGAGAGCCATAAGTGCGTCCTTTCTTCCCTGTACTCATAAAGATGCATATTTATCATTTATTTACCCATTCACAGTCCTGGGAAGAATAATTTAAACCTGGTGTCCTGAGCTACTCTTTGAATGAAGCTTTCCGTGACACATCTGCCTCTCCGGTGCCATTAACCCTGCTGCAAATTCTGCCGATTCTGAGTGCAGCAGTCTAGAAACAATATCCTGTTTTCCAGAGTCCCTTAGAAAGTCCAGGAAAGAATGATGACTCCTTTACAGGGTAGTGACAGTTTTTTCCCCTGGAGTACTTATTTCCACCTCACAAGACATTTTTCATGCTCTAAAGTATGCCTTGCCATAATTTCCTGGAAGCCAGCCACATCTAACAGGTTAAAACCTTTAAAGATTATTCAGTCTGCAGGATTTTTTAAAGAGCAGAAATAGCTCAAGTATGATGTTGGTCCAAATGCAGAGTTTAAACCACTAGAGATATCTAAAAATAGTGCTTAACAGCAGTGCAGAAACGTTCCTGTGCTTCCTTAATCTCCAGATTCACCATGGGATAGAAGCTGCCTGTATAGATACCACACACTGGTGATTTGTGTGCATACAACAATTGACTAGATGTTACAACAGATCTTCGTGGGAAGAAAATACAGATTGTGGCATACTTTGAACAAGGCAGTAAAAGTATAGCTATTAGACTGCAGCAGATCACGATGCACAGGGGGAAAGATCAGTGCAGACCTGCTTAAAATCAGGGAGTGTAGAGTTGTGAAAATATCCTTGCTACCTCTATCTGTGTGCTCGTAGAAGCTTTTCATACCAGTTCTAGGTTATTATTTACAGCAACACAGACTGCAGTGCCATGATAGGAACAGGCTTTGTGGAAATGGCATCCTGTGCTATGTTATCTTCTGTGCCTACACCTTATTTCTCTTCTACTCAGTACTAGGCAAAAAGCATCACTTGTTGACCATTTCTACCGGAGCTCTTCTTTTTCCTCCTGAACTTACAGCCCCACAGGTCTTGCCCATTGCTTTCAGTTTCTCTCCATTAGCAGGGTTCAACACTGTTTCTATATTGCAGCATTCTTGGGATAGTCTGCCATACTTTACAAACCACAAAAGTATGGTCATACAAATCTCTCTGTCTCCAATGTGGGTTAAAGAGGTTCCACTGCTCCAGACAAAGAGAGAGAAGTAAACTCCTAATTTCGATGCAGCAGTTCTGTAGGACCACTGTCAAAATGCTCGGCCACCTCAGTATCAAATTTATCTAAACATCAATCTAATTCGAAAAACACACACTCCTGAGACCTTTCAAGATATAATTTTCATTAACTGTTGCTTATAACTCGATTTGAATGAAAGCAATGAACCAGATTTTCACTAGACCATCTGTTAGATAGTAACGATGAGATATCATGACATATGGCCATTTAGTGAATATATTTCCAATATTTAGAGCTATGTAATGAGAAAGAATCTCTTGACATGAAAAAATCTTCTTTCGTTGAGGTCCTGGGAAAGACTCCAGGCACAGACAGATTCACAGATGGAGTGTCACAGTGTATCGTATATTTATTTGAGTAAGACAGTTAAACTTTAAGAAATAAACCACAACAACCATTTGAAGTAACATTTGCTAAATTCCAGCAATCTTATTACTGTCTATTTGAAAACAGGTTTATCATGTCCATGCATTTCATCCAACCATTACCTATCACTATTACAGGAGAGAAGCAGTAGACAGAAACAATAAACACTGCTAATTGCAGGTTTAGCTTGTGCTATATATCTTCCCCACTTCATGCCAGGTTCCAAGTCCCATTCATTCATACCTCTAAGAGTATATATACAAACACAAGCTGAAAATAAATAGCATGCATCTCGCATGAAGAAACCCATATTTTTATTTTTGTTCAAGTATCACTAACAGTAGCAGTAAAATACATAGATCATTTTGTTCTAATTGATAAGAAGCACCTCAGCATTTAAATCTTCATTGCCAGCTTTAAACATTTCAAAAGAAAAAAATTCTCTATGCATCTCATGTTTGTCAGATAATTCTAAATATCTGTAAGAAGTACCATTAAATCCTTCAGGAGCTGTACAGTAATGCATAATTCTTCTCTATTTGTAAAACAAAATAAAATGAATCAGCCTCCTATTTCAGATGAGACTACCCCTTATATTTTCATATGGTCTTTAATAGAAACTAAAACCTATTTCTTATCCTACTGAGTATTGCTGAGGCAGCTGCAGAGAGACAGTGAAAGGCTGTTTGTAGAAACAACAGATTTTTTTTTTTTTCTCTGGCTAGGTTAACATTTTAATTCTTTTAGCCCTCAAAGTTATTTTTGGTTCAGTCATTGTGACAAAGTCTGATCCTACAGTCCTCTAATGTTGTAAAGAACAGCCCCATTTTCTTTTTCTGTAAAAAGAAGATTTTAAAAAATGTTCCCCTAAAAAAACTCAATGCCACTCAGCTATCCCCATTGCTATCCAGATGTTGAATTTTCTACACACCTCAAAGACATTCTTTGCCTGAATAACTAGGACATTTTAATCACATAAAATAATGAAAATGGAGCATGGATTTCTCATCATCCACTGATTAATCGCATTCATATGTCTCTCCAGCTCACAGCTGCAGTTCTAAGGTCTAGGGAGAAGCATACCTGTAAACTCCTTGAAAATAAGGAAAAAAACCAGTGGAGGGGACATACCATAATCACAGTAAATCAAAACAGAGTATACTCAGTTTGCTACCAGAACATCAGTCATCAGTAGTAAATTGCTATATTTTGGGTGACAGCCAGAGTCTGTAATTTTTTTGGAATAATAATTGTGAAGTTCACAGCAACATTCTTTGTATCTGGCAAAACCTGCTCAGGTCAGCCCTCCTGAGATGCTCTCAGAGATGCACACAGCCATGTCCACCTCCATCAGCTTGCAGCACTAATCAGATTGCAAAGTGCATCTCTGGGGGTACATATGTGACTTCATGTATGGAGACTCATGTGTGGTGATGAAGTGGAAATGTTTAAATCAAGCCTTCTAAAATAGGCAAATCAGTGTGTGGTTTTAAGACAAGCATAGTTAGTAGTGATGGATATATTTAATGCTGCCAAGATCCAGTTGGGACAGGTTCTCAGAAAGTACAGAGGGAAGATAGATTGTTTTCTTCTACTGATATTGAGTCTCCACTTACATTGCTACAAATCTCAGATCTCTGACGTTTCAAAATGTAACAAGGCTGTTGATTTTAAGGTAGAATATGTTTTGCAAGGGTTAAGAGAACTGAAGTGCACCATACAGTCCCTCTTCTTAATCGATTACTCCTCTAGCGCTGAGGACCCGATACATGAATAAACTATTACTGAATTTACATAAAATCTTGAAGGTGTTAATTTAGTTTTACCAAATATCTGTGAAGAACATTTTATATCATGAGGCATCTATTGGAGTAGAAATAACTGGAAGCTTAGAATATAAACAGAAATAATGTGGCGAGAACAGTATCCTTCTTTCCAATGGAGTGATACAAACATATTGCAGTATTTTATGTGGACTGCATTTGTGATGCAAGATGAAAGAAGATTGTTCAAGTCAAGCAGAGCCTGTAGTTTACAGGAGTGCTACTGACATAAGAAACCACTACATCACACATTTTAAAACAGCAGCATAATCTCTGAGGTAAGTTTTGACCTCTTCTGTGACTCATGTAAAGATATTTTAAGTTTTAATCTTAATAAACTATGAGTCTTTCTTTTTTTCCCCTTTCTTTCCCTTTTAAAATAAGGGAATTCTGTGCTGCATGCAACAAGAATGGAGTACGTTACCATCACTGACCTGTGACAAGAGTGTTTAACCAGGACATCCTAATGCAGTAACTACAAGAGGAAAAGCAGGGATAGCAAAAGGAAATATAGGAGAAGTATAAGGTAAGAAAATATGTATTTCTATATGTCTGTAATATTACAGGAGCACTAATTCTATTGGAATAGAGATGGATATTCAACTATTTATCACGTGAAATGTAGATAAAGCATTAACTTGGTTGTTTTCTTGAGCACTCAGCTAACCTGACGCCTTTACTGTCCATAACCTCAGTTTTAATTAGTAGGAGTAAAACTTATAACATTTGGCTTTAAACAGCAGAATACCTATACAGACTACTGATTTACTTAATTCTGAAGGATAGTGATCCAGACAGGATTACACTTACATCAAAGAGGATCCCAAAGGCCTGAAATCTTAGCACCAGACAAAGTGCAGGGATCTAAATGATGGAAAGGAAGGTATTTTACTGTTAACCACCCTTCTTGTCATGAATCAGACACAAATAGGAAAAATATTTGCACTTCAACGAGTACCTGAAGTAAATAAAATAATTTCATAGTAGTGCCAATACATCACAACGCAAACAAAGTGTACATTCATTTATTGAATGTACCTTCTGTGTTACACTTCTGCAAAGTGATTAAAATGAAATGCTGTTAATACTGTAGTGATAGCACAACAGCAGTCAAGAAAACCATATATTGCATTAGTCTTCTCCATCACTGTATGAAAAGCTTAGGTTTTGGAACACAGAAATCAGCCATTTGGATGAAACTGTCTCTATCTTGTCCGTAATCTGCTTTTGACAAAAGCCAGTATCAGATATTTACAATGAAGTAGATATGAACTACAGCAACAAGCATTCTCTGCCTGTCATATGGTATCTACTAGCTCAGCTAAAAATATATGGTGCTATGCTGTAAGGCTTTTCATTTATTGAAATAAATGGGTAGGATTACATAAACACAGTAATAACCTTATAACTTTACACTTGTAATGCTCATTTTCCCTCTTGAGAGTTGCAAAACACTTTATAAACACAATAAGAGAAAAAATAAAACCTCAGTCTAACTTGGTAACAAAAGGTGCAGGAAAAGCATAGGGAGGTTTAGTGACTGGCCAAACATCTTATATCAACATTGTGGCAGTGCCAAAAACAGAACACCAAGCTCCTGGTTTTAAATCTTCAGTTTTAACATTTAACTACATCCTGAGAAATCTTCCTTACACATACCTTTAACTATATCACATCTCTGTTGGGTATAAAGTCAATACAAATCATTTTGATTTAAGCAGTTTGTGGTCTTGCTAATGTGATTATATTCATGTTATTGAATGATAACTTAATGAAAAGTGAAACTACTGCAACATACTGAATCAATACCATGTTGAATTCCTTTAAGATATATGTTAGAGGGTAAATTTTCAACTTTTATTCATATGAGACCACATGTTTAGCTGGGTCATACTGGTGGTTTGTCCTTGGTTGGATCAAATGGCAACCTGTTACACGCACACACAGTTTCTTCCAATGCAAATAAGATATCAAGTATGCTTTACCCCACAGAAGCATGAAAAACCTGGATGGAGAACCATGTCTCTACTGGGATTCCCTTTGAAGAATCAGACATGGGAGAGTTACCACCCTGACAATGAACAACTTTTTATAAAGCCATAGCAACAGATCATTACACATACTGTTTTCTGTTTAAGGTTTTTAGCAGGGATATTCCTGAAGACGTGTTTCTGTAAAGACTCAAGTGTTTTACTGAATTTGATCCGAAATACCAAGAAAAAAAATAATTGTAGATACAATATAATACAACATGTCATGAAAGCAGCAATTTTCATTTAAGTTTTAGAAATTAAATGCATGAATAGTTAGAAGAATATATTTTTTAATCAAAATATGATTTTCTTGTAAATTTCCCAAAATTTACAAGTCAACTAGGGAGACAGCCAGTTTTTTTATTGAACTTTGCATCCTCTCAAAGGCAATGTCTCTTAAATGGTCAAAAAAGATCTGTTTACATATGTATCAGCAGGTGGTTTTCTTAAAAAATTTTTTTTGCATGCCTAAGAATCCAGAATAACAAATCCCTGCAATAGAGTGTAAAACATCAAATGACACTGTTATACACCAGTCTAGAATATTGAATATCATGATACTATCTCAGAAGTGCCTATTTTGCTGCTGTTAAATAAAATAGGGAAAGAATTTATTATTTTTTTTTCCCCACATAATCACTGTAGGTTTTTGGATCAGTCACCAGTATGGTGGACAGACTGAAATGCATGAGCTGCAGAAAACAATTTTCTCTTTAGTAGGTCCAAATAGCTGTTAGCAAAGTAGTTTATTTCTGAAGCTATTCAGATCCCTCTTAGCCAGAAAGCAAAGGACCAAAGGAAAATCCACTTTTTTCTGCACAGAGAGTTACCATAAAGCAATCAGTTAGTTTGTTTTCTCCAGAAACATAAACTTCAAATTGTCTTAGAGCTATTTAACCACATTTTAATTAGCTTTTAACTTGTAACGTGAGAATTTATGCTCTAGTTGCACACAATTACTGTTGGGTTGGATTTTTTTGCAAATTAATAATGAAATTTATCCTTGTGCATCATGTTTCTTCAGTGTGCATCTGCATTAATGACTAAATTTAATGCTTTGATGTCAGGGAGAGGTATTTTACATTGATACTCTCTCCTAATGTTTCCAGAGTAGTTTATATTTTGCTGCCAGTCAAGACTGAAGGAGAAGCAATGTTTTCAATTCAACCTGCAGCAGGCTTCTAAGAATAATTATTGGCTTTTACATCATTTAAATAATTATTTTTAAAAAATCAACAATTAAAAAACCCAATACCAAAACTAGAACAAAACCTTAACCTATTATTATGAGCAAACATTTCTCAAATATATGTAAGCCAGGGATTTTTTCCTGACATTAATTATTACAAAGCTAAACTATCTCCAGTTACAACATTCAGAGGAATTGCACTTCATAGTCAGTAACTTCATCCTAATAGCTCTCAGTGACAAGGCTTTTGTAATGTGGAGTCTGAGGGACTGTAATGGCTTCTGGCCTTGGAAAACAAGGTGTCAGGGAAGCTGTTCTACAGCTATGTCAACCCATTACTTCAGCTGAAACAGGTACAAATTAGAAATGTTTGCTGAAATCAGCTGATCTGTCACCTCAATTCCCTTCCTCCCTCTTCCCATGCAAGCTATTCACAAAGTCAGAGAAAAAGCTCGCATTTGTTGTGAAGTCTTGCAAAATACACTTAGAAACAAAACTATGTTTGGACTTGAAAGGACTCCAACGGAGAGCTCAGCAGCAGTACATCCTAACACTGATTTTATTGAACTTATCTTACATCTCTGTAAACAAAAAAAATGGACATCTCAGATGCAGCACCTTGTTTAGCACAGAATTCATTTTAGAATATCAGTAAAAAACCCAAGGAAGTACAGGAGAAGTTGGAGCTGAATTAATTCTGTCTCTGGGAAGGAATTTCTACCCAGAAGCATTACTTTATATATAATTATTTGATAGGTAATGACAAACGACCCAATGATTAGAGAAGTTTTCAACACCACAGATTTGTCAACAATAGAAACCATCTGGAGCCCTATGTGTAAATAAGTGCCACAAAACCAGATTTTAAAATTAAATATGCCAACCATGCTTACCTCATTGCATAAATTCTTGTTGCACTTCGGAAATAATCTTACATTTATGTTTTAAAAGATAGGGAAGTGATACAACTCAAGAGCTACCATCCTAAAAAAATGACCATACAACAGAGTGTGAGAACTTTAACAAGCAATGATAAGTCACTTATAGAAGGTTCTCTAAATAATATCGCTCACAAGTGTATTGAAAAAAATGGTAATAATACATGAAAGACAGGAATGTACTTTGTAATTTCTGAACAACTTTATATGTCAGACTGCCAGATAAATATTTACAACACACTCCAACTTAGCTGAACTTATATGACTTCAATCAGGGGAAACTGCTTCCAGACACGAAGGTCATGAAACATGTTATCAACTTTCCAGAGCCTGCCTTCAAAATCACATTGAAAGTGGAGAGCCACACGGCTGCCTAGTGTTATGCAGACTTAGAAACACTGATAGGAAGTTTATGAAATCCTCCCCCCGGGGGGGGGGGGGGGGGGGGGGGGGGGGGGAAGATTGTGCTGCTATCATATTATTTAATAAACACCTTATGTTCTTTATGATTCTTACAATCATGCCTGGGTGCCTGGGAACGCCAACCAGTGACATAGGAGGATATGTAGATTGCTGAGACTTTGAATGTGGATGGTAAGAATCACTCTGACAAGTGAGAACAAATGCGTAGAAAGCCTGCACAGCAGGCCTCTAGCCAGATCTGCAGTGTCAAGTTGTCTTCTTTTAAAAGAAATGTTACTGGTGCTACACAAGAGTGGAAAGGGAAAGCGAACCAGTTAGAAAAGACTGAATGAAGCCAGAAACCAGCCAAAGTTGTCACTTACAGCCACAGTAACAAATGGCAACAAATATTTATTTGAGATTACAATCTTTCGGATGTTAAAGAAGAAAATGTGAAGAATGAACAGTGTTTCTAAGAAATGTCACATTCCATTTGTCATCATTATTATTCTCTTATTAATAGATTAAGGTAACTCATTATATGAAATTATCATGCAAAGGACCTTTTACCCTTTTAAACTGAAGACAGACAGAAGCAAACTATTCCAGGTATGACAGAACCTTGCAATTTAGTCATTAAGTCACACCATAAATTCTTCAAATTGCAGCTGAAAGGAGTGTTTTAGTGTCAATTACTATTTTGAAACATCACTAGCAATGTTGAGAATTCAAAAAATTTCCAGTCAGGAATCCTTCCTCTAATGAAAACATTTGGTTTCCTTTTATTTACTTTCTGTTTTCTGAACCTTAGGCACATCAAAAAAACTATTTTCTAGTTTTTCCACATGATGAGAAAAGCTAGAAATTACTTTTGCTGTATTTGTTTGGACTTGTTTTGTTAAAGAAAAGCTAAAATGTAACATGCAATACTAATATTCTAACCTTTCTTCATCATGAGTTTATGCTCATCTGGAAAAAGTAGAAAGGAAAGGATCAGTCTCTTAACTATTTTTCTTGCAACTCCGGTGAATCTATTACTTCTTTCATACCCAGCGTTAGCTATTGCTACTTTGGTCGTACACTACAGGATACTGTTGAACGCTTCTATTACTACTGGATAGCAATGTTGCTACTGAAAGACAGACTATAAAACATAGTAAAAAAGTAGCAATACACACTATTTCTGTGGCTGATTCTCAGAGGAAATAAATGCCACTGTATGTATAAATGCACACAAAAATCAAAGACTTTAGGTATATTACTACCCAAATAATCTGGAATTTGCTCATCATGTCCTACAACAATAATGTGGACTACTACTGCTGGCACAGTAAATATGTCAGTTCTCAGCACATATAACAATACATTCAGTATACATGATGGAAAAAAGCAACAAAAGGCAGACCCATAGAGTATTCCGTCACCTTGGTATACTTTCTGTCTCTAAATACTCTTAAATAAAGCAGGAGGATAGTGTGTGTTGTTCACAGCAGCCTTATGAAACCTTTGCTGAAATTCAGCCCGTTGATCTGAGAAACACGGGTTAAGACGACTGTAACTTAGAACCCCAGCTGAGACTCATACTGAGTTCTGAAATATTTGTTGTGCATAGCAAGAAAATAAGCAGATAGATGGCAGGGAGGAGGGCTAAATGCATCCTCTTTTGGAGGGGATGCAGGAAGAATTTTCCAGGTGTATTAGAAACTCATGAATCACATCCTTGGCTTAATGAAAAGATGGAAAATCTGTGCTAATTAGTCCACTCATTTAAGCTCTTTTTTTGACATTCCTCCTTGGTTTTCAAGTAAATTAAAATGATTGATTTAATTTACAACATTCCAAAGAAAAGGACTAGGGGAGGTACCTCTAATTCGTGGAGAAAGAGTATTTTCCTTTTTCCAAAAGCAGTCCTGGGAACACGAAAACTAATCCATGTGCAGTCTAAATCTCCCAACAACACTTCAATAAATTTCCCTATTATTGACATAGAAGCCCATCACCAAAGCTAAATGTATTTGCAATGTCATTAACCAGTCTTAGACTGAGTTCAGTTTGAGTTTGCTGTAGTCATATCCACACTGTATTTATTCACAATAACCACAGAGATTCAACTATTTTTTAACATTTGAATTTCTTTGTCCCATAACCTGTTTTATTTTAACACGAACTGTCAGAAGAACAAGATACTGTGAAATCCCATTGCCGTCTCTTACTGGTGAGATAATCGATGTTACAGGCCTGTTGCTCTTATCTTTGGGGAGTGTTTAACAGCATGATGGGAGTTCCATTTTGATTTGTGACTGTTTCATCTGGGTGGCCCAAACAGTCCATGGAAGGTGTGAACAAACAGACAGCTGCTGTTTTTGTAAAGCAAAGAGTTTGTTCTGGATCTCAGGTTTTATTTTTGAGGCAAGTAGAATTTGGGGATTACAGCAAGTAAAATCTTGGGATGAAGCTGGTGCCTGCACATCTGATACTATTTGTTTAAAGGGGGATGCACTCATCCAAAATCAAGCCTGTCTGGGACTAGTTCATCCAAGGAATAATATCAAAAAAGATGCCCTAGAACGTGCACTTCTTCTTGTAGCCTAAACAGCAGAACATCTGCAGGATCATGGGGATATTCTGACATCACCTCACAATTTTTTAAAAATTACATTTTCAGATGCTTGACCTCTTTCAAACATCTTTTTAAAAAGGTTTGCCTTTCAAACATAGCATTGGTCACTGTTGCTTGTAATGGCATGATGTGAACAATGAAGTTAAAAGAATACCAGTTTACACAAGGAGCCTTAGGTTTCTGAAATATTTCAGGCACAATGTTATATTTAAATCACTTCAGACATGTTGAAGAAAGGGGCAAGAATACTACTGTTAGAAAGCTCCTCCGGACCTAGGAAGGTATCATCCCTACTGATTGTTTCAAAAAATATGTGCAACTCTGACATAATTTTCTGGTTTCTACTAAAAAGAGAAACACATTAAGAAATTGTGCCTGATTTTGGTTGTTAGGGCCATTGATTCATCGTATTTCAGCTGAAGGTTTTAAGCCACAAGATAGTTAGGAAAGTTGATGACCTATAGGAATATGTAGAGTATGCATGGTGCTGAAAGGTAAGAGAGTGAAGTTTGACTCTATTAAGATGGATGTGGAGTGATTGATAACATGTGTGAGAATGTAGATAGGAGTCTTGAACACGGAAGCAGAGGAGACAGGGAGTGTATTTTTACTCTTTTCTAAAACCTCTTTTCTAAAGCCAGAAGGGACAAAGTGCAGATTATTTGTACTCTCCTCCAGTTTGCTGTGGTAAATACAATTTTTTAAAATCTATGGGACTGTAACTAAACCTAGAACACTGGAAATACTATGACTTTAAGAAATGCTGACTGAATTCATTATAAGGTATTCTTATTTGGTAAACTAATCATGTTCCTATTGCACACAACCACAAAAAAGCTGTCAACGTCCATTAAGGATATTATTTTGAAACATAACAACTCATAAATGCTCTTCTGCCTTTTTACAGAACTATCATTTCAATTTCTCTGAAGGCAAGTCTACCTTGAGAACCGAGGAAGTAAGCTGAGAAGACTTTGATATAAGCACACATAAAAAGAAACTATCTGACTTCTGAACCTGTAAGTGCTGCTTAGAAATAATACTGTAACTACTCCTTAAGTGTGAGTTAAGCCACTTAAAAATGTTGGGTCTTAGCCTTCTACCCATAAATAAGACATGCTATACGTGTTTATCCTAAACCCAGTGTTTTTAATTTATTGCAATCAGTAGACTCTCAATCACTAAACAATGACAATTTATTTAAATCTTTTTTTTAACTTAAAGTAAATGTTAAAAGTCATATAGGCAAAATATAATCTACCCAGTCTGAGACTGTCAAACATGCTCGAACTTGTAGTTGTTATAACGACCCATTTGCTGGATGTAATCTTTCAATGTACTTTTAAAAGCTTTCATGCAGGTTGCTGCTCCTTTTCTTTGTTATCTTTACTTTGTCAATAAGATGACTTCCCTACAAGAATTTCCATTATGTCTTGAAACAGCAGTCCTGTAGCTAGGATGGCCTAAAGCAGTGGTTACTAACATATTTCAGCACACAGGTATACTCCCCATTCCAGCTACTTTTCCTGACCCTCTGCACTGTGACAGCAGGATCAGGAGCAGCCTGCACTTATTGCAAGAGGTAAATAAGATGCAGAAAGATCTTTCTGCATCTTACTGAGCAGTACGGAGTGGATGTTGATATTCAAAAGGCAAGAGGGGGAACTGATCTAAAGACACTCATTCCTTTTTAAGTACCATGATCTTCCACTTACCATTGTCTCTAAACAAAGTTGCTATTTTTTATTACTCTTAACATTTTCCTTCAAGTCATACACTCTTGGTAAAATAAATAGAATAATAAGATTTCAGCAACTTTTTGCATTTCATACCATGAAAAAGAATGTCTGGAAAATGTTCTAAAACCGCTTTCCCCTGCTTTGTTCAGATTGTTCCTCAAAAAGTTTCAAGGTCTCACCCAGTATTTTCCAACTTATATCTACTACCCTCACTGAAAATATACTTTAATCTGCTTCCCACACATTAGAAACTTTTCTCTGAAAGTTAATAAATATTATCTGCTTTAAAAGTAGAGTAAATGCAAAGAAGCAATAGATTTTTGAGCTACTTTTGCATGTCCAACTTTAGACATACTATGTTAGTAAAAAGAGCAGTGAGCAGTTCATCTGAAAAATCAAACCAAACATTGCATAACCTGAGTTTTGGGGTCACTTTGAGTGTATGTTCAACATTTCCAGGTGTTTTCCATATTATTTTCAAGGAGTTTAAATGTAAGTTTAGCAGTAAGGATGTCCAGATTCTACCACCTGATTTATTGGCAAACTTGAGGAAATCACTTCTGTTCTTTAAACTTCTTTTTTTTTTTCCTTGCACATTTAAAGTGCTTATCTCTCATGGTTTCAAGGCGAATGGTTTTGGTATTGCAGGAAAGGGTGCCTTGTTATGCTCACACTTGGCACCTCACTGCTACTGCTCTTCATCTGTCTCTGCTTATTGCAGAGCTTTCACTAACCCTTCCCTTTCCAGCTTCCTTCAGCAGACTGAAGCGCTATACATTTCACGATAGAGGCCAGCACACAGCATTATCCCATGATTGTTTCTAGCTCGCTGTGGTTACATTCATCATCTCTGGGATATGTTCATTTCTGGTACTGTTTACTTCTTCCTGTTAATATGATGCCATGTTTACATGTGCAAAATATTGCCTTGTTACACACGAACAGGCCTTTAATTTCTTGCCTTCATCCCAAAACATGCAAGTAGATTTATGAAATCACTTCTTGTTTGGTCCTCATGATTCTCCCCCAGCTGAACATTCTTTTTATGGTTTTTCATGTTTGGCTTAAGTCACATCATATTATGTTAAAAAACTTTTGGCTCCATTTCATAACATTCAAGTAGAAAGGCTCATACTAAATTGATTTATGATCTGCAAAAAGACCTTATAGAATGTATGAGCCCTAGCCCTTATTTCAGTGTGCCTATATGATGAGAATATATGCATGTATGTGCATATGTGTATGTGTATTTTGTATATATGTGTATATGACGTTATTACGATGTGGCAAGTGTTCAGGACCTGGAGGTTTCCAGCTATAGTATGTTTTAGATCATTAGCCAAAATGCACTGATAACTTATATATCAATAGCACAATAGGTAGAAACACACTTTATAGTAACTGCCTCTGACCTCTGCTAATATATAGATATTTCTCAGTAAAGCTTACATAAAGGACTACCTTTCTGAAAGAGAGAGGGAAAGGAAGGGGGGGGAGGGGGGAGAGAGATGAAACTAAAAACAAAACTGCACAGTTTTTCATCTAAGCAAATTGCTACAGAGCTCTCTACTGATTCCAACTTACAGATTTTGCTAAACTTTTTAGGGGGGAAAACAGTTGGCATATTTTTGTCAGGGTGAAATAAACCGCTTTATTTTAAGCAAAGAGTATATACATATTTTTAAAAACTCTTGGCATGATGAAGAGTGGGACATCAGGGAAATAGAAGTATCTGTTTTTTGTAAAATTCCTCGGGTTCCTACAGAGATCCTCTCTGACCACAAAGGTTTACAAGGGAAAAGAAAGTATAATGAATTCTCTTATAACTGCTTACGCCTCATAGACCTCAATTTTTTGTAAATATGTCCTGATTCCTAGTATAAGGTACATGGTTTTATTTTTTGTCTAGCAGCAGGACTCACTTTGTAAAAAGGAAAACACAAATTTGGCTAAAAATAACTAGAAATAGTTAGGACTCAGATATTTTTGTTTTCCCCTAGATGCAATGTCCAAGTTTATTTGTCGAATACCTGAATTTAGTGTGTTTATTTGAAATTTATGTTGCTCTGTGCTTATAAAATTGTTGAAAAACTGGATGATAACTTTGTTTATTACATCTTTTGGGTGGGGATTTTAGAGCAGTGATATTGCTTTTCTAACGTAAATTTCTTTGTACATTTTACTTAAGCAAGTTCAGTCTTTATCCTTGCCTTTTTATACCTTTCCTTCTTCAGTTTTACCACTCTCCAAAACCTTTTAGCAAGTGACTGACTTGGTGTTCAGTTTTACATGTGAGAATGCAAATGAACAGTAGCTGCTCATTTCTTACAACAAGCAGAGAATGGTCAATTATCTGTCCAAGATTACATTTTTAATTATTTGAAGGAGACAAATCTGATACACTATTAGCACAAATATACCCTAACGATAGCTTTGGTATCCAGATCTAAATATCTATTGTACTGTAATGCTCAGAACAGAATATAGAAAGATAAATCATTCTTGGGATAGTCAAAACACCTTAAGGCTCTAGGATTTTGAACCTAAATTTCAGAATAAACTGTCCACTTAGAAGTGCTGTTGTGGTTTGGGCTTAATGGTAAAACAACATCTAATTGTTTACCAAAACTTTTCCCTTTCTTATTTAGGCCTTTCCATATGCTTATTTTTGACAGACATGAGTCTATAAGCCTCATGTGTAGGTATAGGTAGTTATGGTGTCAGAGCCATTAGCAGATCTTCAGTATTTGATGCATCTCCAAGAAAGTATTGGAAATCTGAAATGTAGAACCCATGAATATGGACTAGGCAGAGTTTATTTTCATTACCAAAGCCTGAGCTGAATTTACAAGCCTGACAGCCAGCTACCTAGGAGTTCACTCTTCTAAGAAAGTTTTGAGTGGCCATTAAAGTGGGAAACAGTAAATATGCAGGTTTAAAGTTTTGTTTTCCATACAGATGCACACACACACCTGTGAAGGTATAACTACCCATGACTAATAGACAATTGTACGTCCACTAGGTATCTTAAAAATATGTAGATCCACCAAAAAAAATTTGAAATATTGTTATATTTAAAATAACATTTGTTTCATTGTTCTGGCTCTTCCCATCCCCTTCATAGATAATGAGTGATTTTTTCCTAAAATATTTGTGTACATTTGTCTCAGTGAACTATGACCAGGCCTGATAATGAGGACAACTGTATAAACCAACCTAAAACACTAGAAAAATTAGGTTTGTCAGAGATCGGTCTGCTGGGTATTAAATTTGAACAAGATTATACTTTGGCAACACAAATGTTCTAATAACAGCCTTGGCACAGCCACAAACTCCCATCTTAATTTAACTTGTCAGGCTCATCATGAATTGAGCTTCATGCATTTTATTTTAATTTAGTGTATAGCATATAGAAAACAAGACCAATTCCACATGAGAAGCTAACAAAGGAATGGGGTAAAACAACAGCTAAATCACATCATCACTTGGATTGAGATTGCAGCCTGAACATTTCCCCACCCACTGCTTTCAAGGACAGGCAATAAAAAGGATCCAATTTATGATGACAAAAGAAGCCAGGTAGGATTCTGCTCAATTGCATTTGCTACGGTTAATATTTGAGCAACAGAAAAGAGGAATGAAAACCTATTAAAATATGGATGTCCTACAGACTTCTGTGTGACTTCTGTAAGCTATGTCCCTGGACCCCATAAAGACCATTTCAGGGGTTATATACCACTAGGTTTTATTCTCTACTCATTTTCTGATGGTAATGTCATGGAGACATGACACTAACCTCTAGGAATTATTTAACCACATAAAACAGTATTTATGTTTCCTAATTAGGGTTTGTGCATTATAGACATGGAAGTGTAACATCCACAATCTCCCATTATAGTCCATGGAGAAAAATAAGCATTTTTAGCACACCATTTCATCTTGAGACAGGTGTGACCAAAACATGTTTTCCCATCAGCCTGTTGTTTAAAGTCTTCTTTCCTACAATACCTCTGAGAGGTATAGAAGTGCATTCAGCAGTAGGACACAAAGAAGCTGGAGGCAATGTTCACAAAGGTATTTAGACAACTGTTTCTAATTAGGTACCTAATTTCTTCCGAAATTCACAGACAGATTGTGTTTGCCTAAGGTTAAACTGTAAACCATAATCACGTTGTAATACCTGGCTTCAGCAGTTTCCATGTGGTCACAAGAAATTTTTGTCAGAGCAGGGAAGTGGCGTGACTTTTGCAAGTTTAGACCAACACTAAAGATACCAGGTCATCTGTCCTCTACATTATCTTTGTCTAGCTGGTGCTCCTTCCTAATGTTTATTTGGTTAGTTCCTATGTCTCAATGGACTCACTTATGAGAAATTGCCTTATATATTTTCCTTGACAAAATCACCCCTCCTGCAAACAAGTTATTTGAGAAACAGTATAGATATCCCCAAAGAGGGTTAGCAGAGCCTCCTTCCAGCAGGCTGACAGGTTCTCATTTGTTTCCTAGTCTTTTCTTCCCTGGCATCATAATCATCCTTGCTGAATTCAGACACTCTAGAAGTACCAACACTCATCAACATGACAGGATGTCAGCATCACAACTAGAAACCCTGAAGCAGGAGGCATTCAGGTAATTTTCAAAGCAGCCCAAACTCACAGATTTAAAAAAAAAAAAAAAGGAAATAGCTTTTTCAGTTTTAACAGAGATGCAACTGATAAATGAACTGACCATTCCCGAACCTCATATCCTGTTAGCAGACTATCTGCTCAGAGGAGGAAAGAGCAGGGATTTGAGGATGAACTCATACCATAGCCCTCAGCTCTCTCTGTGTTCCAAGACTCATACAAATGGTCCATCAGAAGCGACAGCTCTGCTTTAGAACCTGAGTAGATGCGATAGCGCAACAAACAAATATCTCCATCTTCTGACTGGAGCCTGATAGCTCCAAAATGTGATGTGATGCTAGCACAGCTACATGTCTCCCGAAACAGCTGGCTTGTGTCTAACTTGGCATGTGGTAAAACCCTCATGCATTTACCCACACCCACCAGTAAACACCTTTCCATGGGCTAGTCATCCCTTTGTGTCAGTCCAACCAGCTGGTGCCCTCCAGATGTGCAGGAATGTGAGAGTTCAGGTCTGACAGACCTGTTGCACTTCACAAAAGCTGAAGGGAAGAGAAGGTTCAGCCATGCTTCCTGCTGCTCACACTGGGATTTATGAAGCAGCCTGTGAGAGAGACAAAGTATCTATAAAACTGTCTCTCACTCTTCTACATCGCCAAGTAAAGATTTAGTTGCTCATAAATAAATAAATACCAATAAATAGATAGAGGCTTCAGGCATGTCTACATGTCTACAACTAAGGTAAGAAATGTTTGATCTCAAAACATTTTGAAGCATAAACAGTTATTTGGAGTCCAAGTGTTGCTTTAGTGACTATTTGTCGATACATTTCTGATCCCAGATATTCAGAGAAAGACAATTTTTGTTTTTCTAAAAGGGTTATCAATTCTGTCACAAAATATCCCAAACAGCTGATTGTCCTTTAAACCTGGATGGATGCTTTCCCTGTTCTATAAGAATAACTCTTTGAAATTAGTTCTAATGGCATTATAAAAGTACACAGTGTTTTATAATTAACTGCTAATAGGTAGCTACATGATTTGAAAAGGTTTAATAGATTTAATTAAACTACTTAAACATTTACATTGCTCTAATCAAGAGTTAGGAAATGAGCATGCTACCTGTTTTTATGATTAACATAAAAAACTTTTAATGAATATAAATAGCCTTTTGGTTGAAATGTATGTATTAATTAGAAGTGTAAAAAGTGAATGCTTGCACATCTTATTCCTTAGGAAATTAGTCTGGTTTCCTTAGCAGATGTTTACAATGAATGGAAAAGTTCGTGCCTGACAAGAGTTTTACAGAAAATGTTTCTGACAGAGTTAATACCACAGATTTCTATTTTCATTTAACCTGCTGCTAGTGTCTTAAAGATGAAGGGATGAGGCATGGCTGTTTATTTCACTGCTTTCTGACAGGTCACTGCTTACTCTATGCAAACAAATTATTTATTAACCACAAATGACAAATAGGCTGTTCACAATACTACTAGTTTGGGTTAAAATTCATTGGATAACACTAATAAAATCACCGATTTTCATTTGCATTTCATCTGTCCATGGGAGAAGCAGCCATGGTGCCACCTGGAATTAGAGACCTGAAAAAAATAGGTGACACCCCACCAAAAGAAAAGCTCATGGGACAAAGCACAAGTAACATAAGGAATAGGTGAGTTTGGAAGTATCACTGGCTGTTCTTTTGTGAAGATCTGTGTGTCTACAAAAGTAAGGGAAGTCCCCAGTGAGGGTGGGAGAGAAAGGTATCAGACACCAGTGCACTGGTATCGTGGTCCTGAGAAAAGATAACTGGGACCTGTTTCCTGACTTTGTGAGGTTACCAAAACACCTGCTCCCTTTTCTTGGAATCCTGCTGACTCTATAACAGAAACAATGCCATCAAAGTTACAAAAAAGCCCTCAGGATTTTCTTCTCCAATGTGGCTCAGTCAACAGCATGATGCTGTGGGGCATGACTTCAGGCAGAACTCAAGATAAGTCTTTAAGTAGCCATTAACACGACCATTCCTATGCAACCTCTAACTCAAGAAGTCTCCACTTGCTGATTGCCTGAATGTATTCACTCTATACCTTAGCCTCTATGTCTTATCCTGGGTAAGCACCCACTACCAGCTAACTATCAAAAATAGGACACTGGGAAAGATGGACTTTAGATTTATTCTGGAAGTTCATCAGTTTTATTTACTTACTCAGTTCAAAAAAAAAGGAAATGGCATCACAAGAATCTCTGCATTACATTGGAAGAGGCGTAGTTTGGAGTTGGGGTTAATGCCTTAATTTCATATCACATGATGAAGTATTCCACAGTTTTTGAACAATAAAGTAATTACAAGGATAACAGTGACATGTAGACTTTCTTTTTGAGAGGAAAGTTATACAGATCAACTACAGTTTGGAGTGAGGATTGATTTTGGCCTATTAAAAAATAAGGGGATATAGGTCTTAATTATTACTTGTCTTTACTTCCATTTTGTTAAATTATTTTGAATCACAGCAAATATCAAAATGGGCTGTGAAATATACACACACAAAATTATATTTGTCAATATTGAGTTTATACTATGTACCGCAATAGCACCTAACAGGAGGGTTAAATTATACTAGGTGTTGTTATATAGATGTACAACAAAAAAAGATTCTCTGTTCCTAAACCTGGGGAGTTGATGCTTGGCCATGTACCACATCTTCAGTGACCAACTGAAGAAAAACTAGTTTCAGAATCTGAGCTATGACAGAGCAGGACTTATGAAGAATTGATTGAAAAAAATGAGGTAAATGCAAAGCCAAAAAAAAGACTGAACATTCAGAGACAATCATGATTCACTGCATTTGTCTTTAGGTAGAACTATTCAGTGTGTGTTGTCTTGGTAGGCTCTGATGGGCTTACCAGAGACTTACTGTTAGACAGGACAGAGAGATTTCAAATGTGCATTTAAAAACATGTATGTCAAGTGAAGAGAAAAATGTCTTTAAAAACAGAACATATAATAAAATATTTTATATGGATGAACTAAGACATGTTTATCCATCAGCTGCTTTGGAACTGTATAGTTTTATATTAATAAATGTATTTTGTACTTCAGCACTAAATATAAACCAGGCATCACACAAGCTGTTATGCAAGCATCTCCATTCAGCTTTGCTAGCAAATCTCAGCACTGACCCCACAACACCCCATGCCTCGGGCCTCTCTTACACAGAGAATGCCAATTGTACTGAACTGTGGGAGCACTTATACTGTGGAGAACAGAGGCTAAAACAAGACCCACCAAACTTATTTTCACTATAGATCAAAGCCAAAATGTAAGTTTGACTCTCCAGACATCAAAGACAAGTGCAGAAGCCCACTGTGCCACTTCGACCTGAAATTATGTCCTTACGTACAGCGAGAAGTTTACAGCTTTTATCTCAAAATGCAATGCAACAAATTCAGTTACCTAAAAATAACAAATCAATCTAAATAATAATAATAGTAGTAGTAATCACCATCATCATCATCATCTCCTCCACCATCATCTGGACACTATCAGTAAGATCACTGCTACTTAAAAAATTGTTTCTATTCTCCCAAGATTTCATGTTTTCATAAATAATTGAGTAGAAAGACCTCATCCACAGACAATGAAATCAATATAATTTTCTTTCTAATAGACTTTGATGACACTCTGACTCAAGCGTGTCATTGTTTTACTGTGTCTCATATACAGAGACCTCAGAGCTGGCTTCCAGTTAAACCTATTTTACTAAGTTGAAGATTATATGCCACTGCAGTTCTGTTTCCATACCCTCTGAAGTCATCAGAAAGGCCACCCACTGCTCCAGGCAAGTGGGGAAGCGGAAGATGGTTCCATCAGTGTGGGTAAGGTTTGCTCTTGTTCAACAGTCACATTTTCTTGCAACTGGGTACATGGATACCAATCAGTGTGAAGACCACCTATGCCACCGAGGCAGTCGAGTGTTAGATCTGCAGTGTTTTGTTCTACAGTAATGAAACAGAGAAGAGATGGATTTAGACAACTGATTTCTTATGTTGGAGGAAGGACTATAACATACATAAAAGCAGATGATGCACATGCACAAATTGGGCTTTTGCCTAATCAACAGCAAAGTGTTGATGCCACTCTGCTATGTGGCAGTAAGAGAAAAGACTGCAGACCATACACTTTTAGCTAGTTTGATGGCATTAAACCTTTTTTTTTTTTTTCATTTATTTGGGACACCACACGAAAAAATTTCTGTGGAAGTGTGTAGACTTAACTAGAGAACCATCCTATGATAGACTCATTATTCCTAGTCATTTACAGCAAACCTCTCAGAAGTAATGAAGCCTGTAGAACTCCAAGGACCTGAAGATGAAAGGTTAAGCAATTGATGGTTAATGCATTGATATAATTTTTTTTTTGGTTCCAAATACAACCAGAGATCCCAGGAGTGGATACTGGATATAATAAATAGTAATTTATATCAGAATAGATATGCCACATTGGACTATTTTCTGTTGACATAGTGCTATACCATGAATATGAGTTGTTGGTGAAGAACTGTCTGAAATTTCTTGTGAATACTGCGGTCACCCTCACCACTGATCCTCCAATAGGTAGTAAAGATAGGCTGTTGCTTACATGTGGACTGTGACTAGTTAAAGTTATGAAAGGTATGCCTAGACTAGATGTCAGTCACACAAGGGCTGTGGGCCCTTAAATATCCATACCAAGTATATGGTCAGAGCAAATTGCATCTTCTTTCCAATGAGCAACCTGGACTTCTTGCTGTGGAAACAAAGGTGTACAGACAAGGTGTACAGCACTCACCTAGGTCCTACAAGAGTGTGGTGTGTGGAATTGCTCCAAGATACTGAGGCTTAGGTCTAGCAATATATGATTGTATCTCCCGTTTGCAAGGGCTTTTCACTTGTTAACTATCCAAGAAGGCTTTGTGAAACATCAGCAAAGTAAAACTAATGTCTGCAGCACTTTAACAGCCCATGGTCCAGAGCCTGTACAAAACATGAAATCTTTAATTCCAGAAAAGCTACAAAACAGAAGACATGGTAAACACAAACAAATACATTTAGATTCTTTCTTTTGATCACCATAAATCTGTGCTACAACATTACACCTTCTTTCTGACACTGTAAACTGATGGTACAAGGAGTTACGTTACGGTTCACTTCCACGCTTGTTGCCTTTTGTTCAACTAGATGGTTGGTATTGATTGCTCTATACTGACCAGTCACCCCTGTCTCTGCAACCAGGTTCGAACCCAGGTCACAAATCAATGCTGTTAGCTGAGCTTCCACTGAAGAAGAGGATGCACAACACACTGTGATAAACAGTTGCTAATAAAAGATGTAGACCTAAATAAGCATAAAAAGTGAATTGTTCTTTGAGACCCTAAGGAGTCTAACCTCCCAAGCTGTGAGCAAAGCACCGATGCAAGTAGCAAGCAATAAATCAGTGATCACATTATGCCCATCCTCATTGTATCTGGGCCCTGAATATATTTATATATTAAGAAAAGTGTTTTGAGCATTTTACTGTATGAATGTATAAATATAGACGGAAACAGTATCTTTACGATATTCTAAACTACTAGAATTTCAGAGAGAAATTATTCGACCTCAGTTTTGGCATTAGTCTGTTTCTATTATTGTATTTTATTAAATTTTTATATTGTAATATTCTTAGAAAACTAAATATTTATAAGAAGGTGCCAGTGAATTAAGACTCCACACAGAATTTCATTAAAAATCTTGGTGTTTTTCCTGTCCTATAAAAATAAATAATATTTTCTTCAACTAGCCAAAACGTGGTCATTCTGAATAAGAGTACAATTCATCATCCATCCAAGTCACTCTTTAACAATACTCTTTGTCTCTCTGACATAGGGCTACATTCATTGCTTTATGAAAATTTCCATTCTTAAATGCTGTAAAACTGAAAACATGTTCTGAAAATACTTTGGTTGTTTGTTCCAAAGCATATCTTAAAGAATAATCAGACAATTTCAAAATAGCTGTTTAATAACAATGGGGTTACAAATATTAAGCCTGAAGACAGGAGTTTTAGAAGGTAAGGGCATAACTTCAGCGCGAGCAGACCTGTGCAGTTTGAGCAGCCCTAGGCTTCAAGTTGGATCATAGACTACCTAGGCACTGACACCATTGGTCATGTTCTCAGGACTACAGCTGGTATCGCCACCCTGAATATGCAAGGCAAGATAGAAGGAGCAAATGTGTTTCCTGGGGAAAGGGGCAGCCGGTCAGATTCCTGTTGACACTCGTTTTTGGGGTAGTGGTAAGGAGCAGAAACTGATCTTGTAAACAGTTATTATATAGCATGGTGCTTCTTTCCATTGCAGTGGAAGGCAGTTCAAGGCAGTCACTACCAAGAATTATGTCTCATAAATAGAGCACAAAAAAGTTTACATGTGTAAAACAGAGTCTTGTATCTGCAGCTGACAGCAGGTAAGGCAGACTGAAGTTAGATAAATTGTAGCAAAGTCAACTGGATGTTCCAGTTAGTAATTTCCCATCAAAAAATTGTTTGGTGGCAGTAATACACAGTATAGACAAGAGTGCCAGAACCTCAGAAAGAATAAACACAGTGGCACAACAAAAGATTAGCTGTGGTCAGACCAGCTTTGCTGGTTTACAGCAACTCGAAATCCATGATGCTTTGTAGCTTTATGCCAAAAAGCCCTGGAATAGTTCATTTTTAACACAATTTTAAAGTGGGTGGAAAAATTCTTGGTGGTCGTAATGACTGCACCTTCAACAAATGAAAGCAAAAAGTTATTTTAATCTCTCATGTTAATCCCTCACTCAGTTTTGCTTTCTGTCTAAGTAATATTGTTTTAACACTTGTGCCAATGGAAGCCTTGCCAATATTTTCACAGAATGTTGATAGGTTTTGCCAATATTATATTAAGAAGGACATCTAAGAAATGCAAACATTTAGTAGACTTTTATGAAAAGTGATGTCTGTCCAGTATCTCATACCACTGGATAAAAAAGAAAACAAACTAAGAACTAGACCTCTGGAATACATTCATATTTCATATGACAAAGAGACTCACTCTTTGTCTTGGGAAATAATGGATATATATTATCGTTACTTGCTTTCATTTACCCAGATATACTCACATAATTTCACACTGTCCTTACCATGAAGCCCTAGCAGTCTATATCCTACAAGACAACAACAAAGATACATGAACATATGGAAAAGAAGTAAAGGAAGAAAAAAATGGATGATGATACTGAACTCACAAGTCTACCCGGGTCAGTAAATATATCTAGTGAGTTCACCACTTTTTTCCCCTTCCCTTTACTGCCTTGTAGCTTGCATAACTGTGTACTAATTTAGAACTGGTTGAAAATTAGTATGTTAACTGCATTTTCAGAGAAAACAGAGACAGTGACACGTAAATAGTTATAGTGTTCTCAGAAAGAGTGTTCTCAGAAATACACACAAAGGCAATGCAAATCAACAAAGAACAAAAATGTGGCATAATTCTGACACAGAGCAAATCCTAGAATTTCAGTTTCGCCGTTAAAAAAAGTGGGGCTTGGTCTGTAAGACAGGCTGAATGGCAATGCTTGGGAGATACAGATCCCTTGAAATCCCAAGGGTTCAGCCTCTGACGCAAGGCAGAAGGAATAGGAGGTGTTCATCCAACTCTTGTCCATGTTCTACTAACACCTCGCTCAGAAGAGATTACCTGGGTATAATGCCTGGGTAATTGATTTTTATGATGAAGCCAATTCTGATCTAAATTAATTTTGTCATATTGTTCATGCTTTGAAAAAAAATGGAAAAAGACAGGATTAAAATATGAAGTATAAGGTTTAATGCTTCCCCCCAAATTTTCATTAGCATTAATCACAACAAATGATTCTAAATGGGTAGGTTGTTTCTAATGTTTATAGCAAATGGCATAAAAATACTTGGTTGAAAAAATGTAGCAATGAGTTGATGAGGGGAGACACTGGCAGAAAAGACATGAGTTTAGAAACTCAGATCACAGAAGAGGTAGTAAGTGTTGTAAGAAAGTGCTCTGCAATAGAAGACAGTCAATTTGTGTTTTGTTACCAGAAGGGGAATATAAGGGTGTAAAATGTATTATGGATCAAGTTCTGCATAACAGCACCATCTTAAATGGATGTAAATTGAATGTTTCAAAGTTTCAAAACTGTGACTGTTAAAACAGATACTTTTTCCACGTGGATGAAAAGGAAAGATTTTTCTCAAAGATAGGACCTGAAGCTCTGGAAAGAGGTATGAGGTTAACACAATCCCCATTTTACATGCATCAGGCTCAGGAAGGACAGCTGGTGCTATTGTGTAAAGATAACACAGAAAACCAAAGGGGGTGATTAAGAAGTGTTTCAGGTATTCTGAGCTTGCCCTGGTATTGAGTAGCACTGAGAAGACTGGACAAGAATTTGAATTTAACTTGGAGTGGAGGACTAAATCTGTGAGTCATTGGCATACAGATGATAGCTGGGAGTTGTGTTTGTAAAGAGGATCCACAGGAAGGGAAAATAGATTGAGGGATGAGTCCCATGAAACTTCAGAGAAACTTGGGAGGAAGGCATTGCGGGCTCCCCAGGGAAACAGTAACAGCGAATGTTCTTTGCACATATTGTTGCAACTTGTGTTTGCAAATCCAAAATTTTGTTTAAAGAAATTCAGTGAAACACAACCGAATATAAATAAGCTGTTATATAGTGACAGGAAGGTGATTTCCAAAGATCTAAAGGATGGCTCTTAACAAATAAATTTGCTGCACTATTTGGATCAGGCCATGAATAACAAGGCAATCACTGCTGCCAAGCACTCATGATTTTTAATATTATACAGGTTCTTTTCTCTCAGGCTCTCATTTCATATCATCTGGTGTCTCAATGTCACTTAAGTATGTTCTTACTTCCACCAAATTTAATGTAACATAATAACACTTTCAGCTAAATTTAGACAAGGACTGTACAATTCCTCTAAAAGGGGTATGTTGTTGTAAGAACTTTACAATTAAAAAAAATACTGAATTTTTACTCAAGTCTGTTCAGGTAAACAGAGAATTATATGCCATGGTCAAGAAATGTCTATAAAATTCTATAATATTTCCATAAATTATACTAGTTTTTTCCTTGTTTAATTCTAGGATACTTCCATAAGATTTTGTTCTTCACATGCTGACATTTCCCCATCCATATTTACACATTTCTTCCAGTTATTTGCAAAATTTATTTTGCAAATGACAGATGATGCTGAGCATGGGAATGCTGAGTATGGTGTGACTTTTATTGAGGTCTCATAGTCAACTGAGCTAGAATGAAAAGTTCAGTTTGCACTCAAAAATAAAGCACGTATAGCACATTCATATTCAGTATTGAATACTGTAATTATTTAACGTGTATTTAATGTACCAATAACTGTTAATAACTTTTAAACCACCAGATTTACAGTATCTCAGGCTGTAGGAAGTTAGGATAGTCATTCTCAGGTTGCCCTCTACTGTTTGAGGTTAGAAAGACAAGGCATGTTTTACAGAGCTGTAAAAAGCAAAGTTTTGCGGTGGAGGGTGGTTCTGAGACTAGAACAGGAAAATAAAGGCTTACACAGAGGATTCGTGTCTTTATAAAAAAATCCATTCATTCTAAAACGTTACATCAGATCAGTAGAAACTCTGAAGGGAAGCTAATGATGGAGCAAATGTAGAAAGTACAGAAATGCAATGATTTCTAAGAGACTGCAAAACTTACTTTTCCTGGAGAATCACCAGCCAAAGGAACAAATCGTGCCATTTTAACACAATTTTCAAGTCAATGCCACAAATCTAATTCTTAGAAGTTTGAACACTCAGCTGAAATTCCTGCCTTGGAGAATTTGACCTGGGAATGTAGCAAGAAAAACTGACTTCTTTTACATCTACTTTATAGATGTGCTATTATTTGGTATCATATATATCAATTTGCAAAACCCAGAGGCTGTGCTACCCAAATAGTTGAACTAAACTGAAACCAGGTGCACCTTGAGCCTCAGAAAAGTTCAGTGCTAAAGTTCTTGAAGTGTGGCCCTGGAATGGCAAACATTTCAAGAAATCAAGGGAAAGAATTACTGCACTGGGAAGAGGCCTTCCATCTTCAACAAATAAAATCACCTCTTTCCTATCAAAATAATCATATTTATCCCTTATATAGGTTTTTCTTTACTAGCCTCTCTTAAAGCAGCTATAGCTTTACAGTAAATACCCAGACTCTAGAATGACTTTGAGAAAGCATGTGGGTAATAACAGCCCAAAAGAGCTTCACAGAGATTTTCTGCTTGGCTGATCAGTCAACCAATCTTTAACTTTGCAAACAAGGGCAGATCAAATTTATTTGGGGAAGAATGAACGAGAGACACTGGATGTGCTTGATTTAACTGGAGCAGAAGGGTGGGTGGGTTTGTTTGTTGATTGGCAGTGGCTGCCAGGCATCGGGTAGACCCAGTTGTTGGCCCAGTATAGTGTCTGCAGACCTTCAGAAAGTCCTACAGTGTCTTCCTTCTGGGAAGAAAAAGAATGTACCAAATACAGGAGGATTCTTGTTCAGTAATGCTCACGGGAAAATGCAGTCCTCTTCGCTTTAAGTGCTTTATACGATTTGTTGATAATGTTGTTGATTTCTTTCCTTCATGGAAACATAAAATTGTCAAAGTTTTTTATTTAAAGAGAAGGTACAAAAGAGGGTCTAGTGTTCACTGTCAGTGAAGGACTAGTGGGAAAAACCTGTGGATGATTTTGGGTGATTCAGATCTGCTGGGTAGGACCACTAAAGGAAATGTGTTTCTTTAAAGGAGTTTCATCATATTTGGGCTGTTACAAAAAAATCAAGTTATTGCCACATGGCATTACTATGGAATATGGTGGGGAGTGGGAGGAAGCTTGAATTTCTCTCTTGTGCATTTTCTTCATCAGACTCATTTAGGTTTCTTACATGGCTCTATGTTTCTTGTATTTGTTCTACGTGCCCTTTGGATATCTTTATTACTCCAAATTATAGCTACATCTTGTGACCTTAACTCGAGCTTAGCATAGTTTTTGTCTAGGTTTGTGTATATTTAGGGTAATTACCAATTAACTTCAATATAACATTGAATTCAGGTAATAAATTCAAGAGAATGTAGTGTATAGAGAGTTCCCATTGCCTTTAGGGAGAAGTATTTCTGCCTCTGAAAAAACACCCTGAACTGACCCAGATGTGCAAGAACAATACTCACTGACTACACAGAACAGGTTCTGGGGTCCTTTGATCTCAGCCTCCCCATTTCTTTTCTAAACATCTTCAAAGGGCTGCCTTTCTGAAAAGAGAAGTTCACACATCCTTATTTGCTGACAGACTGAACAAGAAGGGCATGTGGAAGCTCTTTTTATTTTATTGTTTGATTTATTTAAAAAGAAAATGTAAAAGAGCTGACATTTGTGACACTGGGATCCAGAACTCCTCAACACACAGCTCAGTTCTATATCATTGAAAACTCAGGAGAGTAAATAACTACTGGCATACACAATGATTATTTAAGTGAGTCACAGTGCAAAAGTGAGTGGTTTTTTTCCATTTACACACTAGTCTAACACAATAAAATTCCAACACGGTTCAATCCTGTCCAAAGTGTCCCTGTCACTTACAAAAAAGATGAAACACAGACAGATCTTTGAATATAGAGTAGTTCTCATTCATTGGAAGTGACAGTGTCTCCTATTTTTATTGACTATTAGAAAATCTGAAGAAAAAGCTGTAAATAAGTGGTTTCTTTACTATTATTTATAGACCAACTGATTCAGACCTCTCAAATATTCTGCAAATATTCTTTAAGTCTGTCAAGTAGATAAGCAAACAGTGAATTTAGACAATTTCCCCAAAACCGACAGGATAGAAATCAGCAGCAAGACTAAAGTATGATGCAGGGCCTGACCCTTTACAACGACTCTATGTACTTCTTTATAACAGTCCAAAGTAGATGCAGTCATATTTCCTATGGTATAAGGCAGTTCAGAGACTATTTCATGAATACTTAAAAGTGCATCTATTTCTGTCACACCAGAATCCTTGAAACGTTAGAGTCATTATTACAACTCATGCTTTGTATTTTCAATCATTTTACAAATGGGAAAATAGGGACTTCATCTTCCAAGATGACCACAGAGGAAACCAGCTTCTAAATATGCCTTAGAAATATTAAAAAACAAATGATAGCCATCTAACTATATTACCTTTCTGATTCTCAGGAAATACAACAAACCTCATGTCAATGGCAATTCTCAGAGATAAGTTTGTGGAAGTTCAAGCTTCATAGGCAAGTAAACCCCACTGATTTGTGAAGTTTCTAAATATTAGGACTTCTGAAACAGGGCTTATATACCTAAATGCAGACTAAAGTGCATGTCCTTATCATCTGTCCAACAGTTGTGAGACCACATCTGCAATAGTGTGTCTGGTTTGGGGCTCCTCAGTGCAACAAAGATACTCACACACAGGAGCAAGTCCCATGAGGGCCACCAAGATAAGCAATAGGCCAGAGAAAATGACATGTGAGGAGAGACTGAGAAACTGTGTCTGTTCAGCCTTGAGAGAACATTAAGGGAAGACTTTACTCATGTCTACATCTGATTAGAGGATAGATACAATGAAGACAGAGCCAGACTCTTGCAAGTGCAGTCATAAGAAGACAGGCAAGAGACCCAAGTTAGGAACATAGAAAAATCTGGTTAGATATAAAAAACTTGTTTTTCCATTAAATGTTGGAATTGGTTGCCCAGTGAGTTGTAGAATCTTCATTCTTGGAGATGTTCCAGATATAGCCCTGAGCAACCTTGTCTACGCTGACCTGCTTTGAGCAAAGGGTCATACTGGATGACCTCTGGACATCCCTTCCAATAGAAATTGTTGTATGATCCTGTGATTCAGTGGTGATGTTATTCACCCACTTGCGTCATCATCATCATGTGGATTTGAATGACTGGAAAAATATATTGATTGTAAGACTCTTCACTTTCTGGCAAGAGCTCTCACTGCTTTAGTATTACATGGAAGTCAGGAAACACAACCTTTACTGTCTGTTCTACAATAAGTTAAGCAGTACTCTGTTCATTCAAAGACTGGATTTATAATCTCTGGAGAGGGCTTCACATTCTGGCCCTAAATGGACAAAAATGCATGTCCATAGCTCTTATAAATATCTATACAAGTTCTACAAATCAGTGGTTCCTCAAGATTTCTCGGCCATCCTTTAGAACTCTTCAGTGCCTTGCATGAGGATGCATGTTGGTTCTGGAATTCATTTACCCCAATTTGCTTTCTTTGTCTAAGAGCTGCTATTACGGACAGTTCGTCTTGTTTAATTACTAGCAAGCCTCCTGGCATGTCTTTTTCATGCCAAAGTTCACTCTCACAGACAACATCTGAGAACAGTTTGGGGATAGCATAGGGTATAGGAGAAAGAACATTAAGTTATATGGACATAAATTGTGTCATGACACAATCCCTAACAGCCCGTTTTAATTACATACACAGATACAGACAAAGATTCTAACCCTTAGGGCTCTTAGCTCCTTTCCTGGATATAGCTTGTAGTCATCCAAATTGCTTACTCATCCAAAAAGGAGTAAAACATGATTTAATACCTTTTGAACTCTACCTAGATAAAGCCTAGAGAGTTTATCCATCCCTATCCTTTAATCTGGAAAGCAGGATTTAGAAGAAACTAGTCAAACTCTCTGAGAATATTATTGCAATGCAAAATGCCATGACAGTCCAGTTATACCATACAAACTTAAGAAAAGTCCCCATACAGTGCCCACTACAGACAGCAAAAAGACTTATACTGACATTGCTAGACACTAGACTAAGTTCAAAAAAGTGAGAGAAGATACAAACTAATATATACAAGGAATTCAATAAATCTAATTCATGAATAAAGAAAACAGTGATAATATTAGAGGCATGCTGCTAGCTAGGAAGCTTGTCAAAGGCACAGGAGTAGAAATTCCTCAAGAAAACTTTAGCTGAGAGCCAAAGAATGTGGATTTATTTCACTAATGATGACAAGTTCAAGGCATCTACACAAAAATAAGATGAGTGCTGAAAGATGAATTGACACAGGCTATGTACTTCATCTGAGGAGATACTGTTCTTACAGGAGGATAGAATCATTCAGAGCAAAAAGTTATTACAGACAGAACAATGACTGCTGTAATAAAATGATGTACAACGGGTCAGAGGCATAAAAAAGCTGTTTCTTTCAGGGGGACACTTAAAGTCTTTTTCTGTTTCAGAGCTGATAATAAAATTGTCTATATTGAGAAACAGCTGAGAATCCCCAAGCACAGTAATGCTATGTATTTTATCAGTTCCTTTACTGTGAAAGTGTGGAATGCTACAGATAGATACAAGAAGATGCCCATGCACAGGGTTGATTTTCAACTTGACTTAACACTCAGTAACATATCCTCACTGTATATAGATGGTGATCATCTTTCTGTATTTACAAACTGTATTAGTTAAGTTCACTGGGGAACTGAAGTGTTCCCAATTGAAAGCACAGAAAATTCCACAAACTCAAGATAAAAGTAAGCACTATTATGCACTAAATGTCCATTTATAAACTGCTGGATGACCTCAACATTCCATCTGGTCCTCCAAACAAGGGCCTGCTATGGGACATTTGGACACAGAGACATGAAAAATTAATGTTATGAAGGGAGTATGAAAGAGTTCTACTTGTCAACAAAAGCTTTGGCTTCCATTTTCCAGATAAAAATGTAGCTATGTCTGGAAAAGTTCTTAATATTTAAACATACTTAAGTAGCTATAAGGAATTCTATTTTTTAAAGAACTCTGTAAATCAATAATACCAGGGAGTAAATTAACTTAATAAAGACAGGCAAGTTAAATTGGTTTAATGAAATAAGATCTTAAAAGGCAACTTTAGCACTATCATTTTTATTCTAAGAATGGTTTCTTTTGCTTTAGGTTCAGGTCACTCTTAGCTCTAAATTAAACTGATTTCTCATGGAGGCAGGCTTTAGGGCTACAAACTCCTAAGAAATTTCCAAATGTAGAAAACAAAACAAAAAAAACCAACCCAAAACAAAATACCCCACTACTTATGCATCTTCCAGTTTGCTGTAATTTTCCTCTTATGCAGAACTTCTGCAGAGCATGACTTCTACCATTTTCACTCAACTGTCTCCCAGCAACATCCGTTTGCAGATAATCACTAAAGATTTTGATACTAAAATTTGCACTATGTATATTTATAGATATCTCAGTTAAAGAGGCAATCTAAACATAAGCAGAGATATTCAAACAGTACCTTTTTTTCACATTTTTGAGTACTGGCTACAAAAAAAAAAAAAATCTTGTCAGCTTGAAGAATATTCTAGTCCTTTGCTAATTAAACTAGGGATGAATCAAGGATGAAAGACTTGTAATATTATGCTCAGCAAGTCTGTGAAATCTTATATCATGTCAGATCTGTAATGCTACTTTTTTTTTAATATTTTTCATCTCATTCACATATTATGTAGGAACATAATTTCTACATATTATGTAGAAAAAAGACTTCACATATATACACAGAGAAAAAAAACCACAATATTGCACAATCTGTCTTCTCAATTAAGTAGTTCTATTTACCTATCTTACAGACCTTCTGGGAGCTAATCTAAATTACATCTCTGAATGTTAAATTTAACCCCAGAGAAGGAGAGTCACAAACTCCTCAGGACAAATGAATATACATAGGAGCATATACCTTAAAGGTGCTTTGTAGACAAGAAGTGCAAGCCTAAATTTAGATTTTTTTTCCCCCTTTATAATAAAAGAAAGCCCATTTAGCTGAAATAACTGTAGAAACAGCCCACCTCATGGAAGTGTACTCCTACAATTAGTAGCATGCAAATATGATACTTAAGGGAAATTTTCAAGATAAATAGGTTCAGGTGATGGGAATCTACTGAGAAGGCATAAGTAGGATGAAATCCTCACCTGGAAGATAGTCTTACTGGGACAGACTAATGTGTCTGGGTTTTTTTTCCCTTCTTCCATTGCTTTTAGTTGAACAGAGTTGCCCATTCTGTTGTGTTGAGTGACAATAAAGTTATTTTTAAATTTCAGATTAGTATAGTAAGAAGTACATGGAAAACAAACACCAGAAATGTTCTTCCTCTATGAGAAGAACATATACATTAAACATACCTGGAAAAAATGCCAGCTCAAAAGTATTCAGTAAGTACATAGTTACTGAGACACAAAAAATTATGAAATTAATAAAAGTTACAGCCTTAAATCTCATGTACTCTACTACCTTAAAATGAAAAAAAAAACCCCTTCTTTTTATTTACAATGAAGGCTGGGGCTCTCAAATCGTTCTATGCTGAACAAAGGGAAGCTGAATATTTTTTTAAAGTGACATTTTTTTTTTTTTAATTGCAAGGAAAGAAACAAAATCTAGGCATTTAACAAAATTATAGGAGACACAAACATGCATTATTTATGCTTACTCAGGAATAAACCAGTAAAATACAACATTAGTTGTTTTGTTTGCAAGAGAAAACATTTAGTGCAATGAGATAGTTTTGAAGAATATGTAGATTTGATTACTGTGAAACTACTAATGTGCTTTGCAACCAGGTTTTCAATTATTGTTTGCTCATGTGAAATGGAAGCAGAAACAAACATCAGCTACCAATAGCAAAATTCAGTGCCCATCTCTGTTTCCCATCTTGTAAAAGAGGGCTCTTTCATGCTTTTGAATTTCATGCTGGATATTGGATGGACCTTCTCTTCTCAGACTACTTTATGCTTCCTATGGAGCAAAGGAAAGCAGGAACCTATAATAGGACAAAGAATCTTCTGAAGAATCAGGTAAAACTATGAAAATTTTTCCCAGAGAAAACTGTGCAACAACTGATAGACAAATTACTTCCAGGAGTGCTTCTAAATTCACTGCTAATATTTTCTTTGAAAATATCCATAATCATAGAATAACTCATTCTCTCTTCTATGCCTCTGTATCAATGATTAAAAGAAGAAAATAAAAAAACTAGAGTGCCAAGCTATCAAAAAAAAAAAAAAAGGAAGAAAGCTACTGTTGAATTTTTTCACATAATCCTCAGATATTACAGTGATAGTCACTATTACAACAAAGTATTCTCTCAGATTTCTTTTTATACTTTGTGCTTCTTTAATTAAATTCTTACCTATGTCCCAATTCTGGAGCTATACACACCTCAACTTTAAAAATATTGTGTCTAGATAGTAAAATAATATGAATAAATAACTTTGGTGCAGTGACAGAAACATCAGCAATATACACTGATCGCTCACTTGATTAACTTCTTAAGATGCTATTTGTAAAGCATGTTTAGATCTTTGGAGGAACTGCTGGAGAAATGCAAAGTATTATTATTAGAAGATGTTGCAACAGATGTCCCCCAACAATTTGCCACAAAACCAAAAACTTAAATTATTTTATAAAGTTCCTTTGGTGTTTGAAGTCTTTGAAGCATAGAATAACATTTTCTAAGAGCTGTGATTTATAGGCATACTGTTTTATTTGGATTTTTTTTGTAAATCATAGGGGGGAGGGTTTCTATACTTGTAATGTGACAGCTTAACTCCTCTCATGACAGAACAAACTGAAAAAAAATCATAAACAAAGGAAACTCCCTTAGGACTTGTAATTCACAAAGTAGACATTGGCACAGTGCATATCAGAAAAAAAAAAAACAAAACAAAACAAAACAAAACCAAAAAACACTGTAGGCAATTTCACACTTGCTATCTGTTGCAAAGCCTGGTGACTGGAATTTTATTACATCATTGGAATTAAGGCTCTTACACCTCTTACACCTACTTTACACTAATCTTACACTAAACAGTACAATGTGATTACTCTAGATACCTCTATCTGAACTTGATACATCTGCATTACACAAAGAATTGTCCCAGAAATCATCAGCAGGTCCTGCATTAGCCCAGGGGTATTTCCTGGACAATCAACTGAAATTTTCAGTGGTTTAGTAAGTGTGGGGAGCCAGTCTCCTCCGGACACTTCGAGTCCAGAAGCAGTAGGACAAGTTTTCTGAAATAAACACAGGTATCTCTGTATCAGGCTGCACCATTCACTCTGGTCATGGTTATAACTCCTGAAACAAATTCATTCTCAATCATTCCCCTGTTGGTGAACCCTAACGTGCAATAGCAGTTAGGAATAGAACTAGGTGAGTTTTTAACAGCATAGAGTCCCTGATGCCAACAAGAACAATCATTTCTCTCACACAGGAAGTAAAGGAAAAAATCTTCAAAAAGGTAAGGGCTTTAACTGTTAAAAACCACAGTGAGGTTTTTTTTTTTTAAATGCTGACCAATTCTTAGAATTAAACTCCTATGTTAACTTAGGGTTGGGTTTATTGTTTCTTGAAATGGTCATATTATGTCCCCAAATATGACATTTATTCACAGAGCTCTAGTTAACAAGGTCTGAGTTGAACAGATGTGGTCAATTATATATACACCATTTACCCAAATTAGTAAAATCTAAAGACTTTTCCATCCAAAGTTCCCTTAATTTGTAAAAGAGAAAAATACAGACGACTGAGCAAATATCTGTTTTCATCAGTAACGTAAAACAGCTTAGCCATATCTTTAAAGAATTACTTGAGCATTTTCTTAACCTTTTTAACCATTCTATACAGTATTTTTCCTAAAGTGCCTGAAGATCATACCGTTTCTTGTATTGAACTGGTCCAAGTATTGCTCCTGAAATTGTGGGGCAGCAATTTGTGCTGCAAAATTACCAGAGTATTTTGCGTTTGCATTCTTTTTGTCAAGCAGACGTCCTGGGGCCTGAAAAGTGATGATAAATCAAAACCTTGGTCTGTTGCTCTGTAAACGGATGGAAGAGCACAAAACATTTAATGACTTACTGGTAAGTCAGATGAGGTCACAATATTAATACCTGTCAATAGCTAGTTAAATAAATAGGAATACAGAAAAGCCTGAAGATCTATATTTGCAGAAAAGTTCACATAGCTGTAGAAACCTAATCTTATTTAGGCAGGCACCTACAAAACCAACTAATTATTCAACAGTTGGGAGGTTGTGAGAGGGAAAAAATCTGTAAGTGCATTTCATGCTCATGAAATTGTTCTGAGTTCAGAATACACTAACCTGGAAAAAATGTCTAGAAACCCAAATGGCTGGCTGCATTCATGTGCGTCTGAAATTTCATTGACATTATGGAGGAATATAAGAACATCAGAATGTACTTAGATGCTATATTGTTCCATAATGTTACAGTGTAAGTTTTAGGGGTGCACTAATACAGGTTTTAGAAGAGTTGACTTAACTCTTTCAAGATCTGTAAAGTACATTAAACAAAACTCTACACAGAAGGATCCCAAGGCAACTGCTGAAAGCCTTAACCTTGGAAAATGAAACACTGAAATGTTTTTGGTGATTATGAGTCATCATAAAATTGTTGTTGTGTTTTACTTCTTTATTTCTAGTTTGGGGTTTCTTTTAATGTATATTTAAAGAATGTACATGGATGAAAAGCACCACTAGCAGAGATCTTCCCCCACATCCGTCTAAAATTTATTTTAAACTGTATGCTTTCTCTTTTGGGGGCTAGCTACCCTCTAAAATTCATTTTTCTAACAGCTCTGAATGCGTTTTAAATGATTCAAGTATATTTGCATGTTCCAGTTTGATCTCTACATCTGAGATCTCTTTAATTAGTCATTTTCTCATTAGAACATGTGGAAAAATTATAGCCTTGTTCGTACAACATTGCATTAAAGCGAATGCATATGTTTGCTTCATGAGGGAATAAGAAGAGTCTAGGGATATTCTAGTTAACTGTATGGGCTGGTTAGTTGGGATTTAACAATTCTTGCTATTGATGGCTGTCAGTGTTGCATATAAGTGTTATATTCCCCATTGTCTCCCAACTCTTTCTACTTTTTGTAAGATTAATACTACTTAAAGAATTAAGTCAGACATGTGGCTGGTAATCAACGATCTACGATTAAAACAGTTTTAAAATGTGTGGGATATTCTAATCCCTTTAATTCTTCATTTACATAACAATTTGTCTTAATATTTTCCCTACAGAGTTTAACACTGTAATCTAAGAAAGAAGATTCATTTCCTCATTAAAAGTTTCCATTCAATTGAATAGTAAATCTGAACCTGGAACATTTTGTCCAAGTATTAGGTAGTGCATGGGGAACAAGGAAACTGCCCAAACAAATCTCAAAGAATTTTTGCTTTTTCCTACCCCTGAACATCAGCATGATATGCTACTAGTCTATTTCCAAAGACCCAACAAGAAAAGGAAAGACAGAGGGACCCGCATGTGAAGGAGAGACTAGTGCATAACAGACTTGAACATGTTTTCTAGCAATATCAGTTAGAGAATAAAAAGGAAACAACAGACATTTCAGCCAGCCTTCATCAGCAGGCTTCCTCCTCCACATTGTTAGACTTCATGCCGGGATGGATGGATGGATGGATGGATGGATGGATGGATGGATGGATAGATTTTTTGATAGACATCTATAACAGAAATATAAAAAGGCTAGCTAAGCTCTAACTTCATGGTAAACCAGGATGAGAAATGACAGAAGCTTGATTTAACTTACTCTGTTGTCTGATCTGAAATTCTGACAATGAGTTTGAATTGTAGGATAAGAAGTTTTGGAATATACTCTTTCCCAGTGCCCCATATTATGCTCCAGAAGAACAATGGTTTCATTTTTTAAAAAATGAATGTTTACCCATGTAATGGGAAAGATCATTACATGTTTTACATCACATTCCTGTTTTAAATGCTATATCTGCCAACATTTTCAGGGTCTGAAAAACAGTTTGAAAAATATTACTTTTCCCATTTGGGTGTTAAGTCATTTACTGAACTCAGGAAAGAAACCCCTTGTAGCAAAATTATTAATATTTTTATATTTTCTCCTAAAACTAGCAAGAAGAAATATGAGAAAAAAAAAATGTGTAACTGTTCCTTTAACCACTGTGAAAAAATTTCAAATGCTTTTCATTTAGCATGTGACATTTCCAGCTTTTTCCACTGTTAAACAAATTACCTAAAGAAAAAAGATTTCCTATGAGTAACATCTCATTAAATTGAGATGTCCTTGAGAAGTTCTGCTGACTTTTATAAATGAGCAAACAAAGAAAGAAAAAAGAATAAGCAAATTACCAGAGCCAAATGCAATCCCAAGCTGGAAGAGCCAGAGCTCAGCAGACCAGCAAGAGATTTCAGCTCTGAAAGTCAACACATCAACAAGAACTGACAAAAACCCTCATGTGGAGCAGTCAGAGTGCACCGTTGGAAATGGGTCTTACATCACTTGTGTGAGAGCCATATTAAGTCAACACTGTGACTGGAACATAGAAATGCCACTTTATTCCTTTGTTCATTTGGTCTCTGCTCTAATATCACTGATCCCCCAATTATAAGTACAATATTGTTTATATAGAATTAGCTTTTCTAAGAAGTGTTCTGATGTGAGTAGCACTTTATACCATGAAGAGCTGTTGAAGAGTACATCTTGTGTTCTCTTCAGTTACTCTTATAAACACAAAAATTGGAGTCAGCTGTCAATTTACTTGAAATTTAAAGGATGAATATCACTTTAATGTTACAATTGAAACAAGATTACTTTTTAAAGAAAGAGAGGCAGCAAGTTATGCCTTGAAGAGTTTGTGGAAGATTTATTGCAAATGCATAAACCAAAATCATTTAATGCAACCACAGCTAATATGCAGTATATATTGTTTCATTTTTCATGCAGCTACTTCTGGCTGATACTAATTATCCCAAACCAGCACATGTATTTAAGTATTGCTTTGTCTCTAAAGCTTATATGAAATCCAGTAATATAACACAACCTAAACCAATTTAAATATACTTCATTATTATTGGGAATTATAAATTTTTCTTCAACTTGTGTTTACAATACAATTCTATTATTCTTACTGATTATTCTGAGATTTTCTTTCTTGTCTTGATTTTTCCCTCAAGAAAAGCCCAGCTTAGTAATATTTTGTCACATCACAGTAGAATGCAAAGCTCGTTGAACTAAATTAAAACAAAATTAGACAAAACCAACACAGTTTGTTTCAGTTTCCTTTGGCTAGGATGCTGCCTCTGCATGTAGTTACATCATTGAATAAATATTTGCCAGTAAAATCTGGTAATAATAGCAGAATACACACCAATACTAGCTGCATGCTAGCAATGAGGTAATCTTTTCAAAACACTTGTCTTCATGTTGTCAACGTGTCCATGTCTGCATCAGTGTCTTCCTTATTTGGCGTTGTAAAAGCTCTCTAGCCAGCTAAACTCCAAAGTTTTCACATGTACCTACTGCAGTGACCCCAAACAATTCTGCTCTCACCATGTAACTCGTCTTTCTCCTGGTACCTTCCAGCGGTGTATTATTTTGTTCTTAGCAGATGTGACACTTTGTCTAAGTGGCAGTGTGACAGCATACAGCTGCTGCAGAAGAGCTCTGGTGAAGTCAGGCAGTGGGGCTGCTGCCTGATGCAGAAAAAGAGCTTCTCCTGCCCTGTGGAACCTTACCCTCCACTGCTAAGGGGTATGCAGTGCTCCCTGGAGGTGGTCTCTTCAGGGTTTCTGGGATATTTCAGAGAACTATCTGCACAAGAGAGATGAAATAAACACAATAATGATCTAAAAACCACTCAGTGATTTTTATGGCCAGTTTGCAGGAAAGAGTCAGTTCACTCCCCACATTGTAGGAGCATGCTATATTCCAGTGAGTATCAGGAATTGGGGATCTTTATTTCCTTTCTCTGGCGACCTAGGACAAACTTTTGACCTTAGTATAAAGAGTCTGCAGGACACCTGTCTCCTCTCCTACTCTGCCTTCACCAGTTACAGAATCAAGTTGCATTTACCATTGCTATCCTATGAAGTTTGTCCCAACAGCATCAGGAGGACAGAGACCCTGTCTGACTTCTAACGCCTGTCTCCCTGCAGGTTCTGTGCTCTGAGACTCTCACCTGCCAGAAGCTAATGGAAAACTTATCTAAAAAAAAAAAAAAACAAAACAAAACAACAAAAAAACACAACCCAGTTTTTTAAAAAAAAACCTTCAGAGACCAACCTGTCTCTCCTTTGTCCCAGCTACCCTTCCAGCAGAGCTAGGAAGCATTTCCCTTGTCAATCTGTAATAATAATAAAAATGGGAAGGAATAGTCATGGCTGTATTTTCTAATGGGGAGCTGGTTTAAAGGCTCTCTTGTGACTTAGTCCAGTTCCTTGAGATAATGAAGCTGGTCAGTATATGTACAGACATCTATTTGCTTGGTGTGAGACTTGTACCAAAATGTGCAGGATATACACCTTCTGTCTTTCAAAATGTTTCTTCCTGTGCTGAAAAGAGGGATTAGCAATGTCCTTTGATTTTACATTTTGGTGTCATTCATCAGCCAATTGTTTCTCTCTGTAAACATCACATTCCATGAACCATGTGGCAGTAAGAATTTCCAAATTTGACCAGTGTCCTCTCACCCAGGTCATAGCTAAGTTTCTCTCTGAAGTAGACAGTGTATTTGGAACATCTGTTTTGTCCTGACCTCTAAGAAATCCTGATTTTGGTCCTGAATCTTAACATTTAAGTGTGCCCCCCTTCTCTTGATGACTGCTTGGGCCTTTCACTTGTTTAGAAACAGGTTGTCTGCCTCTTCTCTCATAGTTACTGGCCTCCTGCTCTCCAACTCTTTGGCTCTTCCACACACTGAAGCAAATTTCCATAGCTCTGGAAAATGTCTTGTTTTTCTATGACTTTGTCTCTTTGTCCAGCTGCTCTGAGACTCCCAATCTCCCTACATTCTGTTTTTTGATTATATCTGTTTCTGGCACTGGATGGGAGGAATGACATTCTCTCCTCAGCTTTGTATAAGATTTTAAAAGGGAAAATATGAAAGAAGCATCCTTAAACAAAGGTTTGTTCATTGTCTGAAGCCAGACTTTTTTTCCCCTGTTGATTTTCTTATGTCCTTGGCATTGAGAAAGAAAGAGGAAAGAAAGGGATTTTTTTAACTTTCCTCTGTCTCTTTTCTACTTCCTTAAGTACGTTTATACATGCCTGTCTAAGTAAGAGGGAAACAAACCTGATCAGTGTGAAATAAAACTTAATCTTCCTTGTTATCTACTGGTGCATCATTGCATATCATAGTTATTGTCAGCTATTTAGAGCAGCCAAATCCCCCTGCTCTGGCCTAAGTTGAGAGAACAATTTTATCTAGTATATATAATATCTGGACTCACCCTGAGTTATTAGTATGAACAAACTGCACGTTTTGGCAAATTCCAAGAGGGCAGAAAGTGAGGAAAAAGCATCAACTTCAGCCTTCTGTAGAGAGTTCTCAGTGTCAGGCTGCCAAGAATAAATTCAGCACTTCAAAGAGAAAGGCAATCTTTGCTTTTACCTCTGTGTTGGGGTTTTGACTTTTTAAATGGAATTGAGATTTAAGTAAATGAGGATGCAAAATTATATAAAAGATGTTTCCTTTATCCATCATTTATCATGGATGCAATTTTTTTTTAATTAAAAAAAAAGTAGAAGTGTAGTAGTCTCATTAACCAGAACTAAAGTAGTTGGACTGTAGATGAATCAAAGATCTTAATGCAGACAGATCTGACCAAAAAAAAAAAAAATACTATTAGTTTGGTACCATGTACTTTTCCAGAAACCAGCATGAGATCCATCTACTCCCTGTTCCAAGTTTGTTTTGTTTCCACAGAGATCAAGGTACAAAACAGGATCACACAATGTAATATAGTATGATCACAACCTTGAACTTCAGGAAAGCAGACTTTGGACTCTTGAGGGATCTGCTTGAAGGAATCCCATGTGATACCTCCATGTCCTGGAGAGAAGAGCAATCCAGGAAAGCTGGTTTTTTCAAGGATGACCTCTTCTAAGCTCAAGAATGGATCATCCTCACATGCAGGAAATCAAGCAAAGGCAGTTTGGAGAGGTCCTGACAAAACTCAAACATGAAATGAAATCATACAGGAGTTGAAAATAAGAACAGGTGACATAAGAGGAATATAAAAACACTCTGAGCATGCAGGAACAGGAAAGACAAATCCATCTGGAGTTAAATCTGGTGAGGTACGTGAAGAGCAATGAGAAAGGCTTCTACGAATTTATCAGTAGCAAAAGAAAGATATGACAAGGAGAAATGTAAGCCAACTTCTGAATGGAATCGGGTCCTAGTGACAAAGGACATGGGGAAGGTCAAGGTGCTCAATGCCATCTTGGTCTTCACTGGTAAGCCCAGCCTTCAGGAATCCCAGGTCCCTGAGGCCTGTGGGAAAGTCTGGAGCAATATGGGTAAATACCCATGGAGGAAGACTGGGTTAGGCAACATTTAAACAAATGGGGCACATGCATGTCCATGAGACGTGATGGGATGCACGAATGGATGAAATTCGGGGAGGTCTCTGAGGACCAGAAGAAAGTACATGTCACTCTTGGAAGAAAGTAATGTCACTTCTATCTTTAAGAAGAGCAAGAAAGAATATCTGGGGAATTGCAGGCTGTTCAGAATCACCTCAATTACTGGGAAGGAGATGGAGCGAATAATCCTGAAAACTGTTGCGAAACATATTAAGGACACAAAAATAATGGGGAGAAGTTAGCATCAGTTTATGAAGTGGAAATCATGCTTGACCAACTTTATAACTTTCTACAATGAGTGATTCTAGGAATGAGGGGAGACCAGTGGATGTTATCTTGACTTTAGTAAGGGTGGCCAACTTGCTCAACATGAGCCAGTGATGTGTCTTTGCAGCAAAGGAGGTCAACAGCATCTTGATCTACCTCAGGAAAAGAACCAACAGCAGGTTGAAGGAGGTGATCTTGTCCCTTTATCCAGCACTTGTGAGACACATCCAGACCATGGTGTCCTCAGCAAAGGAACAAATGAACATACTGGTGTAAGTCCAGTGAAAGGCCATGAACATGACTGAGGGACCGGAGCATCTGCTGTACGAGGAGAGGCTGAGAGAGCTTGGTCTGTTTAGCCTGGGAAAGAGAAGGCTCAGGAGAATCTTACAAATGTAAATACTCAGTGAGAGGGAATAAAGATGACAGAGCCAAACTCTTGAGTGGTGTGCCCTGAAAGGGCAAGAAGCAATGGAAACAAACTGAAATAAAGAAAGTTTATTTTAAATTTAGAAAAAGGTTTTTTACTGTAAAGGTGAATGAATACTTTGAACAACCTCTTCCAACAGAGAGATTGTGAATTCTTGATGCTTGGAGATATTCAAAACCTGGCTGCACAGAGCCTTGAGCACTGCTCTAGCTGACCCTGCCTTAAGCAGGTGGTTGTAGTAGATGATCTCCAGAGACCCCTTCCAACCTCAACTATTTCATGGTTCTGTGATTCTGTTTCCAGATATACCTCCCTTCTTTTGCAAATGAAAAGCTTATATCTTTCAGTCCATTTTCATCCTCAGAATTCACTGGAAATTTAAAAGATTTCTAACACTCACATAATACTAAAAATGCATGACCAGCTGAGAGTAACAAGTGAGAAACAAGGTACAAGTACAAAGTAAACACTCTCACCAGCACTTCTAACTGGGATATTACACTTTTTAAAATAAAACATATATATCTTGCAAGTGCCAAGTCCTAGATACCATGGAAGCAGTATAAACAATATTTCTTTGTAAACACATGATGGTAACTTGTGTTAAATCCACATAGCTGAACTGAAAGCAGTTAAAGAAAATAAACTCTTCTATACTTAATTTATACTTCATTTTTGTAAATGTGCTGGTTTTAGCTGTAGGGTTTTTTCCCCCAGTGTAGGTCAGACAAAAAAAAAAATTAACTGCAGTGCTTTGAGGCATGACAAAAACACTCGATCTCTTGATAATGAAATGTCTCATCATGGGCCTACCTGTAATTATGGATTAGATCAGCAAGATTTTCAGAGAAAATTTATATTTGTCTTTAGACTAATTTGGTCCACAAAACAATTCTTTTCCCTTCAAAATCCTGATACGCATGTCTTTTAACTATTGCACCCACAATATCTGTGCATGGAAAATCACAGGACAGAAAGTGATCTCAGGTTTTTTTAAGCCTTGAGTGTGTAGGACAGGTGACATTCAAAGAAGACGTGAGCATACTATGTAAGATGAATCTTATCATCCCAGCTCTTATTTGGCTATAATATTAAGTGGAAGAAAAGCCAAAATCAGAACTGAGACTGGATCTCCTCCCTGAATCTAATCTGAACTGAGATTAAAAAAAATATCATATTAAGTATTGTATTCCTTAACAGTAAACCAGCTTACTTTCCAAACAAAATTCAGCTTTGTACAGCCTTTCAGACAGATTTTGGAAGAGGAGAGGAGAGGAGAGGAGAGGAGAGGAGAGGAGAGGAGAGGAGAGGAGAGGAGAGGAGAGGAGAGGAGAGGAGAGGAGAGGAGAGGAGAGGAGAGGAGAGAAAGAAGAGAAGAGAAGAGAAGAGAAGAGAAGAGAAGAGAAGAGAAGAGAAGAGAAGAGAAGAGAAGAGAAGAGAAGAGAAGAGAAGAGAAGAGAAGAGAAGAGAAGAGAAGAGGAGAATATTTCAGATGAAAGGGACTACAATGATCATCTAGTCCAACTGCCTATGATTTTTGAAACATAAATCTATGTACTGTTTTGATCATCTTTTTGATTAAAAGAATACACATCAGGAAAAAATTCATGTCACAGTGTCCGCGAAATAGGTATTATCAGTGTAGGATATCTAGGAAAAAAAAACCTCCCACACAGAGGTAGAAATTTAAAAAAATATATTTCAACTGTCCCATATTGGCCAATGAAAATTTCCTAGTGCTTTCTGCAGGGCTCTAAAAAAAAAAATAAATCACACAGACTATAGAAAAATATCCTCATGTGAAATATTGCCTCATTTTGGGATTGCATTCTTTCTTTAGAAAGCATCATGTATAGATGTGGTGCTTAGAGACGTGGTTCAGTGGTGGACTTGGCAGTGTGAGGTTAATGGTTGGACTCGATGATCTTGAAGGTCTTTTCCAACCCAAATGATTCTATGACTCATGTTTTCTTATACCTGTCTATTGTCAGCTATTTATCATCACAGTTTTAGAGATTATTTACATGCACATTTTTACATTGCTCAGCTAAGAAAGGAAATATCATTTAGAAACAGTGTTCAACATCTAATGTATTAAGTCTTGATTAATTTAGGTGAAGTACAGAGATACACTTGTAAATGTGGATTGCGAGGAACCTGCAGTGAAGGTTTTGTTTGTTTGATGTTTCCGCTGTGCCGCTAAATTTGGAAATCAACAGTTTAGAAATATGGAAGCCACAGTTTATGAAAGATACTTTTTTTCCTTCTTCTGATGTATTTCCCATTTCATAAAGAATGATGTAGCTTCATACGTTGCCTTAAGTTGCTGTAAAGTGTCCTCCTTCCCACGCTGCAGAAATGCTGCTGTGCGAATTGCAGCACCGTTTCTTCCACTGCCTGAGAAGATGGAGATGGGAGAAAAGTTGAATAGCCACGACCTTTTGGCAGCTCCCGTCTGATGCGAACATCGGGGAGGGCAGGGATGAAAAGGCCGCCGTAAATCTGCAATACCCTGGGAACCCGGGGGCAGCGGGGCAGAGCGGCCGGTGCCGGGGCGGGGCGCCCCTCCGCCGCGGCCTCGGGGCGGCACTGGCGCTGCAGAGAGCTCCCGGGGACAGCGGCTGGTTTATTCCTACCCTGCAGGGCCATTTCCCGTCAGAAACTGATCCTGGTTTCAACTCTGCATGTTGCTTAGAACTATCCCTAGAAAACTGAAGGGAAACAAAGAGCTGCGCAGTGACTGTGCGAGCATCTCGCGCTCGGCTCTGGCCAAAAGGGAAGAGCCAAGAGAACGGCTTCCCGTCCTAACTCAGCATTTCGAAGTCCGCGTGAGAATATTAAAATAAACATACTCTCACACACACACATATTACTCTCTGATTTTGTTCGGAGATAAACCTGAAGGGTCAGGCTCCTTTTTATTAAAAATGCTCTTACTCTAATCCACAGGAAAATACGTATAACACACGAATATGCATTTTGGTTTCTTGGACAGTTTCTTTGTTAAAATTCCTTAGAAAAGATTTCTTGGATATGTTTTGTCTTTTTGGGTTTTGTTTGTTTGTTTGTTTTTTGGTTTTTTTTAAATAAAAATACTATTCAGGCAATAAACCAAAACCTGTTATGATTTCTTTGAGAACTTTTCTAGTTTTAGTGAATCTGGCTTTTCCTTTGTAGTTCTGCGTCAGAGTGATTTTGGAACTGAGACACTGTTGCTAAAAGCTATGACAGCAATATCCCCCATCTCTATTCAAGTTGCACACCATTTTTTTCGGCTAAATAGTATCTGATTAGACAGGTAATGTTTAATACGAGGGAAGTAGAAACTGTCCTTTATTTTGTGCATAAACTGAATCTGAATCAGTAAAATAGTTAAAGTCTAAATCCCCTTGTCATATGTAGCTGCTGTTTTATAGTATCTTTTATAATGTGAAGAACAAGGAAAAAAAGTTTCTTTATTATCATTATTACTTGCATATGAAGGGCCTTTTCTGATCTCAATTTAGGCAGAATGAAGTACTTAAAATTCTTTATTAATAGCTAGATTTTCATAAAAATTATCAAACAACCTTACTGCCTCCAGAGGATGTCTTTTACCCACAAATCCTCATTTGATTACTTTCAAAGGAAGCAGTGGTCAATTTTGATCAAGTGTCTTATTTTCAAAAAGTGTTTATTTTGGGTTTTGTTCCTTTGACATCTTTTGAAGATTTGTGTGATGTGGGTTCTTTGTGTAATCTAATCTGTTAATCGTCTTCTGATGCAAAACTCTTAACTGTTAGCAAGAAGTCATATATGAGCATAATAGTTGTTAGATAATAATGTTCTATTATATCCCGATGAACACTGACAGACTGTTTATAGATTACAGATGGGATGAAGATGATGAAGTCATTGACTCCTCTTGACTAAGCCTGAAAGACTAGTAGTAGTCTTCCTCCACAGTAGTGATAGTCCTGATTTATTCCTGTGGAAGAGCAAATCAGTGCAGTGGGACTGAGGGACAGTTGATCCAGAAAAGTGTATGATGAAAGGGTATTTAGAAAAACAAGGCAGTTAACTGGTAATGAACAGGACAGGACTATATCTAATAACATGGTATTTAAAGAGCAACTCAGAGCTGGCATTTGAGTCTAGTCTACATGGCATGAACACAAGCGACAGACCTGAACTTGATGATATTCCAGGAAAAGAAAGGCTGGTAAGCTTTGACCCTCGGCAACCACCCACGAGTGCATGAATCACAGTGTGCAGAAGACACTTTATCACTGTATCTTCCATCTATGCTTGAAAAAAATCATGCAGCAGATAAGAGGAAGGGCTCTGTCCAGAATGTTCCTCACTAGGATGTAAAAGCAACCAAGGTACCTCATCATATATGATAACACAGTATCCTAGATCCTGATTATCTTCACAGTTGAGTGTTGGCCAGGATATTGTCCAGCATTATTTTGTTCCCTTGACCAATGTACAATATTGGCAAAATCTAAGCTGACTGTTATGATAACCATAAATACTGGAATGGAACAGTTCCTACTCTGTAATACCCAGTTTATGAAGCTTTCCACTGGAAATTTAAGCAAGGCAGTGGAACATTTTCTCCTTTTGTGCAAAGGCCAGAAAACCAATAGAGATATTAATGGGTATGACAATATCTTATTAAAAGATAATACGGTTCTAATTAAGAGCCTTGTATGACAGATAGGTACAACAGTATTTTTCATAGGGTCTGAGACCAAGGAAGAAGAAATTCCAGGCAATCAAAAAAACTGAGTTTTTTATTCCTACCTAGGGAGAGATGGTTAAGCATAAGGAACATACTGTATGGAAATCTGCTTGTTCAAACTGACAAATAATAATAAAATATTAAACTTCTCAAACAACTCTTTCAGCAATGGAATACTGTTGTATTAATACAAAAGCAGGAAACAACATATTACTCTTGAAACAAAAGAGTGATAATTAAACAAATATATGGTAAAAATTAAGATCAGAGGAACTGAGGCACAGTCTGACAAAGGGGTGTTCAGAAGATCCTAGAGGTGATGTGCTCAAAGCAGTTGTTTATCTCTCTGAAGGCAAAAGAGGAGAATGTTGTGTCAAGGACTGTTATTAAAAATTAATCATTTTCCACATTTCTTGGAGGCAATATTTGACATTTGTAACAGAAGGGGCTCCAGCACAGCTCTTTGCTGCTGCACCATCCTCATCATGCCCCTCTCCAGTCACATGCTCCAACAAAGTCCCTGGACAGTCTGTGGCCTTCTGTAGTGATGGAGCTGAATCCTCTGTTCCCTTTTCAGTCTTCTTTGAAGACTTGACAGACTTGCTCTGGGTGACAGTTCCCTTCTTCATATGGGCTGTAGTTCTGCAGTCGCTAAGGGAAATGATAAAAAGCCCAAGAATGTGTTGGGATGCTCTTAGTTTTCATGCTAACAAGTATGAAAATGTTTATGAAGTTTTGGAGCGCTGTTGCCCTCCTCTTCTGGGGTGGCTTTTTTTTCAAGGGTCTTGTCCAGAAAGACCTGGACAAACTAGAAAGAAGTTAAGTGCTGCTATTCACTTGGCAACATTTATTACAGGCATGGAGGGCAAACAACACTCAGTCTAGCCCTCCAAGTGCTGCTTTGACTTCTAATTACACAACAAAGCAAACATCTTTGGCTTTGATTCAGTTTTATCATACACAGAAATCTCTGGAAAGTTTAAAGCAAATTTTAACATTCGTATTGCAGAACTGCATTCAACAAAACATTCCATATTTTATCCAATATTTATACAATTTGAACCATCTCTGCAGCTTGATTTAAATATTTACCTCCTGAAGGTTCAGCTTTATTTAACATTAACTTTACTAATGCATCTTTAAGCTAATACATCTTTCCTATTGTTTTAGTTACATTCTTGGTATCTTCCACTATTATAAACATTTTTGTTGTGCAATGCCTGAATATTTCTACTTGTTTTGCATGGAGAGCCTGAATTAAAGGACAGCATGGGGTAGGAATATTTTATGAACAGATAGCAAGTGAGGGAAAATGCATGAAGGCAACAAACATGAGATGTGATTGAGGATTTCATGTAGAAACTGAAGATTTTGAAAATTTTAAATTCTTCAGACTTGGCAGCTGCTTGAATATGTGATATTATTCCCAAGGAAGAATCCCAGCTTTACTATGTATTGTAGCAGCAGCTGATAGCCAGAAGAGGGTAATTTTGGTGTTTCCTCTGCAGAAGTGAACGGAACAGAGGATTTCCTTTGCAGCACTTTCAGGGTGGCTGAACTCCTCCTTTACAGTGCACAGAGCACTGGTGCCCAAGCAGCAGTCTGCTCAAATGTACCTGGCTGCTTTTGATAACACTCATCCTGTCTGGATCTCCAGGTCTCATGGAGGAGAGAGGTGGAGATTTGGTTATGAAAAGTACTGTCTGGGGCACTTGGATGACCATCCACTTCCTTTTCACAGACAGGCAAGGATGCGCTTTGGTTTATTTTTGTGTGGACAGACAGTGGCATGATGAGAGGTCTTGCTTTGGATTATTCTTCTGTAGGTATTTCTGCTGGCAATGCTTTCATTTGTTGTAGCACTGGGAACAAGCTTGTCTCTGCCCTTGCTCTTTGCAAGTGCATGACAAGAAAGTGTCATGTAGCTAGGGGCGTTCTCTGACAGTTCTCCAGCTAGAGTTGAACATGTATCTCTCCCTCAAAGGCACTAGGCTCAGGATCTCTGAAGGGTTGTCAGCAGAAGTAGCAGAAGACAAGAGAATGGCAGCACCACTGGCTGTGTGATGTTACTATTTCGTAACATCAAGAAGAGAAACTCCTGTCTTTTCATTAGTTTTTAATCAGAATGATGACATCTAGTCAGACGGATCTGTGCACAAAGATCAAGTGAACAATTGGAAGAGTGCTAGAGAGTAATGCTTAGGACACAGCCACATGAATTTTTAGGCCCCAATTTTTTGGTTTTTTTTTTGCGAAATCTCACCCACAGAGCTGAGCAAGAAAGCCAATTGTGAAAATCTTCTTGATTGAAAAAACACTTTCCTTCGTATGTTTCCCTCTAACAACACACCTCTCTCTAACTTCTTCCTAATGTAGACTGTTAAATCAAATGCCAGCTCTGTGCAAGCAAGCTTCCCTGCAGACCACTATGGCCTCAGTGCTAACCCAAGTGACTTATTCTTGAGGATTAACACTGCAATATCCCACAGCTGTGACAAGTTACAGTAATTCCTATGTGTTGAGCCAGCAAGACCTGAAGTATCAGCTCGTCTCTTCAAGTGACTTCTTGCTGACTGCAGAAGCACTGATTTGGACTGGCTCTGCTGCTGCACTTGCCTCAAGTACAGAATGTTCAGCCAGGGCCCCCTTAAAAACCCAGGCTTCTAGGTTAAACATATTTTCATAGACTCTTGCCTAAGAGGCAGAAAGGTAACATCAGAGATCCTGTAACACAGGGGCATTTGAGAACACCAATTCTGTTTCTATCCTAGGTCTCCATTACTGTCTGAAAAAAATATTGCTAGCTACCACTTGACAGAAATTGTGAAACAATGTAATTGAGCCACTAAATTATTTCCTTTTAAAAGCACTTTAATTTTTTTTTTTTTTTGGGGGGTGGTGTTTTTTTGGTTTTTTGTTTTGGGTTTTTTTAAGTACTCGTGTTATATTTCAAATTGGAATTTGAAACCAATTGGCTTCTGCAGCACTCTTGCCAAATGCATCATTTTAGACAGTAAAATACCTGGAAGTATTTGCACACAACTTCTGATACAATTTCAAGGAAGCAAAGAACCAAAATAAATGTTAATCTGCCAACAGACCAAGACAGTTTATTTCCTTTACTGCCTCCTTATAAAGGTAGACTTTTGTTTTTTCAGATTGAAAAAAGGAAAAATTTTCTCATCTGAAATTCTGATCTATTCAGGACACCTTTATATACTTTTCTAACCTGAATATTGTTAGCAGTTCCCTCATCTTGGAACTATTTCTCATGCTAAATATCTGAGGGTACAGAAATTTCTGAAATTAAAACTGCAGTGCTGTTCAATTCATCTGAAATATGACTAAAATTTCTGCCATGATTCTCTCCATAGCATCACAGTTTTAGCTCAACCTGACTTCTCCTGCTACAGCCTTTTTGATATATAATTCTGTTTCTTTGATCCTAAGCGAGAGACCATGCACCACAGGAACAATCCTGAAAGCTCTCCCAGGCTGACACAATACCACAAGCCAGAAGCTTATGAATCACTTTTCATCTCATAGGCACTAATTTTTCTAAATAGCCTGCCTTCAGCATTTCCCACAAGGACTCAACAAATTTGAAAAATAGTTTTCAAGATTATTGCAAAATAAATACAAACATAAAGAAGAATTTTGCATATGAAATTGAGAACTCAGCACTATCAGCTCTACCAATCTACTTCATCCTGCGCTGTTGTGGGCAAAGCAGTCTAGATTTGGGGGATTTTGCTGGAATGACAACACAAACCTCTGCTTGCCAAGTTTGGTATTGAGAAAAAGAACACACACAAACAAAAAAACCCACTTTACATAAATCCCTATTCTCCTCCATCTCCAGTCTCTCTTTTCCTTCTTTCTGTCGTGGATTACACTAATCCACCAAAACCCATCCAGTGAGCTGCAGTCCCTCAGGCACGTCCCTGCCCCAGCATCGGTGACCCACAGCTGCAGTCCCTCAGAGGTGTACCTGTGTCAGTGTGGGTCACTCACGGGGCCATCAGGGTGTCCATCCCCCCTGCAACATGGAGCCTCTCCTGCTCCAGGAGTGCATCTCCAGAGCCCTACAGTTGCTGCTGTCCTTCTGAAATATTTTTGAGTAGCAGCACTGGGCGCTTCTGGGTTCAGCTAAAGTTTTGATTAGGTATGAGTTTTCTTGCTGTTGACAACATTCATTTCAGAGCCAGATGGAAGCAGCTGCGACCATCACAGGGTAGTTCATGGACTCCTCCCACTGGCCACCACTGCCTCCCCCTCCAACTTAAAACTTGTAACTTTTGCCCACTTAAGCCTATATGACAAATACAAATTTGGAAAAACTTAATGTGTGCTGGAAAATAAAATGGTCACATTTGACAAGGTATTGTGAAAATAGCACTGAATATCTAATACCTCAGGTATTTATGTCATACTTTTATGCCTCACACTACAAAATATTTCTCATCAAAAGTACCATTTGAACTTGTAACTTGTATATAAAGCAGATATTTAAGTTTGATCTTTTTTAATTTAAAAAGTAGTTTTGCCAGTTTACAAATACAAATCATACCCCAACTCTGGTTAGCAATTTGCAATCATCTCCTTTTGAATCATTTACTGAAATAAACAACTTGCTGTAGAAATAATATTTTATCTTTTTTTTTTTCAAACAAAGGAGCAAAAATTAAAGGCCTGGTATCTTCTCTAAAAAGCTAAGTAACAATTATGAAGCTCACAGTCTTCTAAATAGTAGTTTGCATAATGGGCATTGAACTGGCCTTAAATATGTAAGACATTGAGTCCAAACCAAAGGCTTCCCATGCTGTTGAGAAGTACATATTTGCACACATGCTTTCTATCTCTGCCATGATTCAGAGATACCAGGGTTACTTAAAAATTGGAAGAAATGAGGGCATTTGCAGAATTTTGAGGGCTTATTAAGCTTATACTATTTTTTTCAGTTGTTGCTGTCCCCCACTGAATAAAAACTACCTTTACATTTGTACTTTTTCATGAAGACCAGAAAAAGGGTTGGTTCCACAAGAAGGCAAAAGGTTTACCTACACACACTGAATGGGAAGAGATAAAGATCTCATCTACAAGACCAGCTTTTAAAAATTAAGTAGTGTTTTTCTGCGTTCCTATTTACAAAGAAAATACTGTCCAGATTCATCCATGTATCAGATCAGGTACTTAATCTAAATGTGCCATATGGCATATAGTTTTGAGCAACTGTAGAGATACATCTGGCCATAGCCTGTGTCATGGCCTCCTTTCCTCTTAAGATATCACTGCCCTGTGCAACTGCAATTTTTAGTTCAATATATCCACAATACGATGTCTGTCTTTATTACTACTACAACTAAACAGTTATTAAAGATGTAAGTACAACATACATTTTAGAAGTTCTTTGCTTTGAAGATCCAAAGTTGTATAGCATCTACCCATGAAGAGACTTCACTGACAGAGAGCCTTTGTGAGCCTGTGTTTCGATTACATCTGGTGTTAACTTCCAAAAAGTTTAAGGGTAGGATTCTTGTTATATTAAGATTATACTGTTCTTCAGCTTGGGCAGAAAGTTTTTGGAATGTATTTGTTACCTTTATCTGCATCTGACTGAATACCAACATGAATTTTCTCAAAAAAATGGGATATTTTAGACACCAATCGACTCTGTATTTTTACAGATTTGTGCCTGCTCAAACTCATAGTGATTCACTGAAATCTTTAGGGGCCTTCTGGGAGCTCACAAACAAGATGAACACAGTGGTGTTTGATAGCTTCACTGCAGCAAGATCTACAGATTAAGATGCAAAATCTAGCAAAGCTCCTCCACCAGATATCTCAGTTCTGCTTTGAAGATTAATGCATCATAGCAGTATGTTACATGGTAGAATGTTGGTTTCTGGGCTGCTGTAATTTATAAACTCCTAAATGCAGATACATTTCCATCTATTTCAATTTAGATGAATCAGATGGCTCTCAACAAGCATAGCTGAGGAGAAATGCTGGTGATGGTGACTCCTGGCAGTCTGTGGAGAAGATGCATGGGAACTCCAAAGTGCCTGTTGCCACAGCTAAGGTAAAGAATGCTTGTGAGTCAGTCCTCAGCAGTACCACCTCGACTGTACAGACACATTTATACAATAATTAAAAATTAGTTACTGGCTGTGCACTGCCCTTATCTCTGGCCACCTGCATATCTTGTCCTTCAGAACAATAAATAAATGCAGAGCTTCCTGAATGCAATACATGTTATGTCCTTCTCACTTAAAAATGGCTTAGCTCACACTCGGTTGGGTTTCTATGTCCAACAGATGGCAAAAGTATTGTTAGTAAGCTAGGCCAAAGCTATAACAAGTCAGGATTTTCTATTCAGTCTCAGATCTATCCAATCTGAGGTGGATTTTCTATTAAGTCTCACTTGGATACATATTCTTCATTTCATACAGAATCAACTGGATAATTTTGAGTTTTTAAACTGTGATTTCTTGATCCAGATGCACTTTGCATGGAGATACCATATGATAAATGTTTGGGTGTCATGTTTAAAACATTTTGGTCCTGTGTGAGATCTTTCATAAACAAAACTTCCAATGCAACTCTTTTCTTCAGTGAATGCTTAGCAAAGAATTTTTACAAACAAGAGATAGCAAAAAATCAGCATAAGAGGACTTTTATATTAGTGTGACAGAACTAGAAGAGCACATAACCAACAGAGCAGAAGATACATGTGGTTAGCATTAAATATATCTTATAAGTGAGAAGTTCACTAAAACTAACACCACCACAGCCAAATTTAGAATCTCAGTCACTCCAGGTTTCTCCAGACATTTCATTCTGTCTAATTAACCCACCCTTGCTGAGTTCTCAAGAAGGCAGAACATACACAGAGCACTATGTACACAAAAGACCTCATTGCTGTCAATCAGCCTCAGGACTGCTGCACTCTGGATCATGATCTACTCTCAAAACATTTATATCATTTATAGAGGACAGGGGTTGCATAAAATTTTCTACAGGAAAGGAAAGTGACTTCTGCTTGGCAAATGTAGCATTCAAAATGGGCTGCAGCTGGTGGACAAATTTGCTGCTGGAATAAGTAGTCAGGTGAAAGTAGGCTGAAGGAAGGCAATCCTACCAGAAGATTGATGTGGAGAGAATGAATGGCTTACTATTTATAAGACTAACTCAGATGGAGGAAAACATACTTTTCAGGAATTTTGTTGTATAATCTGCTATAATCCACAGAAGAAACTCTGTTTAGGAATCAAAATTGTCCTGTTCTACGTTTCAAGTCCTAGTCCAGATGTTAAGAAATATATGTTGGCTTTCAAGACTGGTCTTGAACAATGCCTTGGTGATACAATAGTCCAGGCTGAAATGCACACTTCATTGTTAGCAAAGGGTCTATCAGCCTTATTAAATGACCTGTATTTGCTCAGGAAGCCTTCATCTACATTTATATCTGTTAATTAGCCATTTTAATAGGGAAAAGGTAATTAGGGTTTATGATAAGTTTATTTGTGGCAGGAAGTTCTGTTGTACAGCCAAGTTCTCCATCTCTGTGTATTCAGCACAGTAATGCTTGTGTTCTGCTTAAAAACATACCAATATTCTTCAGTTTCAAAATAGTCAAAGATCTCATTTTTCTTAGAAGTGGATTTGGAGGCTTCACAGACAATACAGCTGCCCTTCCTTTTTACATCACAACTCAGTGAAGCTGACCAAAGGAATCATAAGAATTAATGTATTTCTCCAGAATGCATGTGCTACCTACTTTCTCTCTCTGAATAACATCTGGATTTTCTTCAGAGTGGCTGGCTGTGTAACTTGGAAATACATGCCCAAACATCTGCAGGTCAGCCATATATTGCAAAGCTTAGAGTTTATGGGAATTCCTTGATTTATGTTATAGGGAGCACCAGGGAGCAGGAGGGAAGGGGAAGAAAGAGTAGGCAAAATCCACAAATCCTTGTGCTGCACCGTTTGCATGAAGGAAAAATAATTTTAAAATTACAGTAAGAATGAAGAATGATTGTCTCATTCAACATTGCAGAGCTGCAGCCCATTTATAATCAGAAGAAATACATATTTGGTCATCTCAGTACAGATTTTTAAAATGCTATCATTCAGCATTCGCACATAATTATCATAACTGCATAAAAAATATAAAATTAAATGTTTCTTCCACATTCATTCTTACCGTTGCCAATATTCTATGAGTTATCACCTTGTCATAAACTGAAAAATTCTTCATGGTTTTAGTTCAAAGTCAAATATACCTTTAGGTGATAAGAACCTTGTACCTGCCTGGCTAAAGTCACCGAATGTCTTTATCAGCTGTCCCACCAGAAATGATCAAAAACTGATTTTGAACAATCCCATTGAACTGGGATTGAACTGATTTGAATTTACAAATTTATGATGAATTCATGATGAAAAAAAAAAAAAAAGCAGAAAAATTGTTATCTAAACTATCTTAGTAGAGCAACAAACACTATATAATTTTATATAAAAACCTAAAAAGAGGCTCTAACAGCTCAATCCAATAATTCAATATTCTGCCTCCAATAATGGCAAGGGGCAATACTGTGTAAGGTGAGCACATGAGCCATTATCTACAGTCCATTCATCTTGTATTCCCTCAGCATCTGCAATCATTGGATCAGGGATGGTGATTATACTTCCCTATATACTTACTTATTCCTGGTTTAGATTATAGGTGTGAGAAGATACACACTTGCCTATTCCTCTCATAATTTTTTTATAGACCTTTAGTCCATTAATATTCTTTCTAGAGAGAAAATATCTGATCACAAAATAAATTACTGAGATCAGACTTAGAGTCTGAATATACACGCCCTAACCAAGAGAGTAAGCAGACTAGAAGACGGTTGTGGTAGAGGGGTTGTTCATTGTTCCTGCCAAAGCCAGGCCACAGTGTAACAAGGAACATGAGGCCAAAAGGAGAGTACCAAACTGTGACAGAGAAATCCTGTGGCTGAACACCATGTCCCTGAGATTTTTCTGTGTATGTATTACTAGACAGCAACTAAATAAAAGAGTGAAACGATTCTGGAGCAAAGATCAGGAGCTCCCCTGCAGCTGAGGGCCTTAGCTTCTGTACATGGCAACCAATACCTCCAAGTCCACTCAGAAAGAGAAAGCAAACATAAACTCTCACCAAAGTTTCTGCTAAAAAGTGGACTTCAAGGGAAAAAAAACCCACAACTATTCTTTCCCACAAAACCCCCTTAAAGTCTGACAAGGAAGATAAGACATAGTTGCAAGTGAAGACATACTCTCTAACTGCCAGTTTTCTCTCTTGAGCTGAATTTCTATTTTGAAAAGTGACGGGAAAAACATAACAGCCTCATTTTCAGTGTTTATTTATTTGTGGTCTATGAACTATTAGTTAGTTTAATTGGTATTGCCCAATTAAAATCAACAAGATTACATGAGTGGCACAGAAGACACAGTTTGAAAACAAGGAGGCTGGGCAACTCTTTCACAGCGGGCATGACCACAGATACACTACTGGCCAGTGTAAGTAAGGATCCAGTTTCACTGAGGTTGAGGATGTGTGTTCATTAGACATAAACAGAGCTAGTTTGCATTAAAAAAAAAGTTGAAGTCTAGAAGAATCGGACAATGAGCCAAAGGCTGGTCTCAATTAGGGTGTTCTTTCTAACCATAGCATTTTTCACTCCTGAGAGGAGCAGCACTTCAAACACTGGCCTGCCCTTCTCTCAGGTGTCCTGTAGATCAGGCTGCTCTAATACTTCCTAATGTCCTTTCCTCAGTCTTGGACAGAAGCTTCTCATGAAGCACAGAGCTTTTGGTAAAGAACTAAAAAAGCTGACAGTGGTTTGTGGGTTACACTTTCAGAAGGGTACATTTTGTTCTTGTTGGTGTCAGTCCAAAACAACATCAGTCTAAAGTTTACTGGAATTTATGCTGGTTTACACCATTGGAAGGGGAAGTGAACCAGTGTCAAGAGACAAGTACATTTTGTTGGTGAAGGGAAAGAAATGTGCAGTCTGAATTCAGAAATGGTAAGTGGTAGTATCAGTCTTCAGTAACATCACCCACTTAAAAAAGCATGGCACTTGTGCTGGTAGTATCCAGTTATTTTTATTCTATATTCTATTTCATCAGCATAACAAAGTTGAAGCACTAAATATGATCTTAATCTGTCTGGAAAAGTCTTCACAATTTATAAGCTTTTAATCAAGATTTTGCCAATAAATAATAATTTTTAAAAAAGTTAACATCACATATAATTGACTTTTGCTTTATTTTTAGCTAACTCAAACGAAAATCTACTTTCTATTTTTTCTTCTGCTCTTCAGCTTTCTGTAATAAAACCTCATACCGATAACGGGAGATATATAAATTCTACAAGTATTCACTTTTCTTTCATAGACACCTTTATGTCAAGCATATAGGTGTAAGAGAACAATTTCCTAATACTGACATTTGTAATATTTGCATTGCCATAATGTGGAAGACAACATTTTTTTTCCCCCAGGAATAAGAAAAGAGACATGCAACACTAATTTCTCAATAGCAAGTACAGCTGAGATGCAGTGAAGACCAGTCAGCCACAGAATAATTGCTTTAAACTTGCAGCTGGGTGTTTTGGTTTTAGTTTGGTTGGTTGTTTTTTAATTTCAAGAGACAGATGCTAGGAGGTCAGGATAAGGTAAGTCAGACTGAGGACAGAGAGGTCTTCAGTGCAGAGTGGGTCTATGCAATTGTCTCTTCTGGGACTGGTGAATAAGATATAAAGGAATGTTTGTTTCAAAAAAGAACTTTTAGCACATCAGAGCAATGTAACATTTGTTTTAACTGATGATTACAGCATGGAAAGTTCTGTGTCTTACTAACTTGAGGACTAGATGATCTCTCAAGGTCAGAGAATTAAAGAGTCATAGAATATCTCAAGTTCAAAAGGACCCATAAGGATCATCCAGTCCCACTCCCTGCTCCTTGCAGGACTACCTAAAACTCAACCCTATGACTAAGAGCATCATCCAGACACTCCTTGAACTCTGACAGTCTTGGTGCTGAGATCACTTCCCTGGGTGACTGACCACCCTCTCGGTGAAGAACCTTTTCCTAATGTCCAAGGAACAGCCCTTTCTAACTTCAGAAGTATGATCCTACAAAATCCCAGTGCTATGAATGCATTGATAAGATCTGCCATGCAAAGGCAGGATAAAAACAAATGTCTAAGACAAATAAATTACACACAAGGGCACTTGCTACTTAGGGATGACTTTCTTTTTATCTACACTCTCAAGGAAACTCTGAATAGAAAAGTGACTGGGACAAGTATATCTAATGTACAGTGCTTTTTCAAAGGTGTTATAAGTATCAACAAAGTAGCTGTTTGGAAAACCCTCAAATTTTCCACTCCAGTGGAAGAAAATCTGCATCCACACACCTTCTCCAATTCTTCTATGTGTATGCTATTCCAAAGCAATCTTTGAATTAAAAAGGACCAAAAATATTTTACTCAGAAGCTTGTGACATAATTTTATTGTATTTTGTAGCATTCTTTCCATGACATGCCTAATACAATATTTGTGACCACTACTAGAAGGATTGTATGAGGGCATTCACTGCACTTACAGCCAAATTTGATAACCAATAAGCAAACAGGCAGGTACAGTTCTTACTGTCTTTTTTTTTTTTTTTTTTTTTTTAAAGTGAGCATTTAATGTCCAAAACAGCAGCTCAGGATCAGAGCAATCTTACTGTCCTTACCATTATTAAGTTCTCTAGGTAAATATGAATATATTCTAAATGAAGGATGGTGAAAGCCTCATGGTTAAGTGGAAGTCCACAAGCAGTTTCATGGAACATTCATATGTGCCTAACTACTGCACATTTCTGTAGCAACACTTGTCCTAGCTAAATATAGATATATTTGTGCTTATAGATGCTTTATTTCCCTAGTTTATTTGTAAAGTATATAAGCCATAAAACTAAAACTGAGATTTGTGGGATTTTTTTAAGGTATATGTCAAAAAGAGTTTTGTAGGGGTCTGGAGTCTGGTTTACCTTATCCTTGCTTTGTGTAGGTCATATGCAAGTTTTAGTCCTAGAACTGGAATAGCTTCTCTAAGCAGCAGCATAAATGGAAGCCGTTTTAGTGTGGGCTTTTCCCAGCAGATATTAAAAAATCTCCCTGAATGCAAGCCAAATAATGCTAGCTTACCAAATTACACATCCTGAGCCATTTGGACTTCCTACACAGAAAATTCTCTCCACCCCTCCCCCCAAAAAAACCCCAAACACCAGATCCAGAATAAACTTGCTGAAGTTCTACAAATAACTGGCAATACTGGGACACTGGTGTTCACTATACTTTTGAATGACTGAACTCACATAGCTTTTTCTTTCGTTTCTCCCATGTTCAGGTATTTATTTGCTGTATCTGACTGGATCAGGACTAACAGAAATAAACCACTGTGCATTATATTTGAAAAAAACTACACATACAATCTTAGATACCAAGAACTTTCCATATAATTTCTCTCCTGACACTCAAAACATCTATCATCATTGTGCCTCATCTTAAAAACTGGTACACTTGTTCTTCTGAGACAAAATACACTGGGGCTGAGATAGGAGTACAGAACAGCAGAAAAGATTTGCAGTTTACTAGTCTGGCAAGTATACTTCAGAGCTGACACTCCATTGCAAGGGTCAGTACAGGGTAGTTTAGCCATCTGAACGTGCTTTACAAATGAGAAAAAAAAATCCAGTTTGTAACTACTGAGAAATATGAGAAGATACTTAAAACATAATAAAAAGTAAACATTTACTGGATTATTTTAAAGTATATTACTAGAACCAACAGGACATAACTTTAAACATGTATAAAGTATTATACATAAAAATGCATAGATGTACAGTAAATATGTTCATTTATATGTAGACAGAGTAATATGTACACATAGAGTCTGTTGTGCTTCTGTAAGTCTAAGCAGTAATTCCTGCAGTATACTGTCTTAAAGCAGTTTTATTATACAACTGTTTCAACGTAGCGGGTGCTGAGAACAACGTACATTAACACTAAGTAAGTCATATCCATTTACTCTTGAAATGTACAAATATAGGAAACAAAGGCCATAAATGCGATAGTACCTACACCTCCAAGACTTCCTTTTCTTTCTGTTTATTTAAATATGCACAAGTCCGCCTAATGGTGATATATAGATTTCATTCCTGCTTTCCTCCCATGTCAATATGTTGACCAGGCACTCAGGACAAAATCTTTGATGGACTTCAGCACCACTTCCACTGATTCACCTCAGTGTGCTCCTGACCTTGAAGTCTTCAGGTCAAAAATGAGAAGAAAAAATAAAATAAAAAATATATAAATAAACCAAACAAGCTTATGGGCTTTTTTTTTCACAAGTTATTTGCCATATTACTGTCAAAGCAGCTGAATCATAGTGCATCCATGGGCAGGAGCATATAGCAGCTTTTGTGCACTTTGCAAAAAATATATTAAGGAAAATCAGGTCTTTACTGGCTTGTTTTATCTGTTGCTAAAACGATGCTGTGCTGCTTCTGAGCCCTTTCCATCAAATTCTTTTTTTTCTTTTTCTTGTCCTTTGTTTTTGTTGGCCTTCTCCCTAAAAAAAAAAAAAAAAAAAAAAAAGAAAAATAAATATCAACAAGTCAACTAAGTAAAGAATACAAAAATTATACTAGACTGCAGTCGAAAAACTCAGAGGCACAGAAATTATCGATGGGGACAGCAAAGGTAATGCTGGCTAACGATCTTCAATCATCAGTGAAAACAAAAATTTTCAATGTGGTACAAGAGGAAGCAGGATGCTTGACTGTCATCACTTGTCCCCAGGCACAACTTTCCTGGTGTGAGTAACCATACTGAAGCAGGTCTCACTTTTGGGAGGGTAACTCACACAAGCAACATTATGCAAGTGCCTGGGGCCCAGAGCCAAACGAGTATGAAGAATCCTAGCCCACTGAAAGTTGGATGTGTGCCTTAGACCCTTGTGTAAATTTGCTTGAGTGAGTAATCCTATTGAAGTCACGTCCAATATATCCATGATTTCAATGAGAAATTAGGCATTGCAGCCCAAGTATTTGGTTGGATGTCATCCTACATGCTTTGGTAGAAACAGCGTCACCTCTGTGAAGAACTGTTGCTATTGCTTATCAGTATGCGGTGCCTAAGCCTCAGTATATTTACTGTGCAGAAACAAAAATTTCATTACATGATTCTTACTATTGGAACTTTACTGAAATATAACCAAACTCGGGAAATCAGGATCAATGTAGGAAAAAAAAAAATCTCCTGGGATGGGAAAATTTTCTTCTGTTCAGCTCTTAATAATAAATCAGTGACCTCTGATTATCTCAGCAAAGATACCCTGGACTGAAAAAATGCTAGATACAAAGGCCCTAATTCAGCAATGCATTACCCTGTAACTATATGCTTAAATCCTATCAAGTTTACTATGATTTAGGGAGATGACAGAATGCTGTCTGGAGTAAGAACAGTCTGGATTTTCTTGGCTGTACCATATACTGAAATATGTGATCAGTGGTAAAGAAAATAAGATTATTAATCTCTAGAGGTGCCAACTCAGTTAACTTTCAGAAGAACTAAATGAACTTAAAAAGACAGTAAAAGAAAATTCAAGTAGCAGATGACGTAAAAATGTGAAAATGTAATTTTCATCTACATTGTCAGTACCTTATTAATTGGGAGAAATGTTTGCCAGTCTGGCTTTGTCTTACTTCCATATTGTCTCTTAATTAAAAAGGCACAAACCAGTATAAAGCATTTTTCTCTATTTGATAATAACGGTGAATAAATTGTATTCTAAAAGTGTCAAAATGTATGATTTATTAAAAAAATAGGGTTATATACTTCAGATTACATATTTGTAATATGTGATGTAGCCTACTATTCTCCAGGAATTATTATAATACTTGTATATAAAATAGGACAGGACATTAAGGAAATGAGCATGAGTTTAGTCCATATTAAAATCATAAGGCTCTTTGGAGTTTACTTCTGCTTCTCATTAAAGTCTGACATTAATGCTACTATGGCATTTTGCCATTTTTAAATCTAGTTAATCCTACACAGTAAAACCTCAGTTCAACCAACCATTAATCAAAGCAGCATTTCAGTTAAAACTCTTTAGTAACACTGTATCTAATGACTACACACACCTAATGAGGTCAGAGGGAAGGAATACTTGACACAAAGTGGCATTGCAACAAGATGGTTTGAATTATAGAAATTCCCGTATCAACATTTCATTACGTGATTCTACTAGTTGGCATATTGGAAGGCATCAGAACTGGGATGAATGTATAGTTCAACACTGTATTCTAATTTGCACTTTAAATATTCTAAATTTTAACACAAATCTTTGAAATATTTATTAAGGAAGGAGTTGATAAGGGGAAACAATTTGAAACAAGTGACTAATGCTGCCGATCAATTGATTTTCAGAAGACCAGCGTAATCAATTAGAGCTTTACTGGAGTTTTGCTATCCTATTTGCTTAGTGATCTTACTGTCCGAGGTTTTTCACTGTACAGACCAATTAGTAAAGGAAATATAAATTCCAGTCAGTGCCTCATCTAGTTTTCTCTACAACCTCCTCCAGAGAACTAGAGGAAATACTTACTGTAAGTTTAAGGCAGTGAAAGATCCTATTCTTTTTCCTCTGAAAATTTTGAAATGCACAGATAAAATGACACACAACTCACTTGGTATCTTTAAGCTTACAGAGTAGCTCCTGTAACAAAAGCATCAAAACAAATTGCCAGTACACTCCCTATAAAATACACTTAAAATAGAAAGGAACTGGACTGGATGTCAGTAATTTGACATGTCATTTTGCAACAAACATACTACAATAGTTCTGCAGCTCTGCAGCAATTGCCCCCATACCTGCTTTTGCCCCAAGGCACATTACCTTCTTTTACTTGTGTCATAGAGTAGCAACCCCTGCGGAGGCAATACCACTGAGAAGTTGATACCTGATAATTTGTTCCCCGTTAATGAGGTCTTTGGAGGCTTGCTATATTTCCAAGTGCCGTATTGTACCGAATTAGTTTCATTATTTTAAGGACAATATTAAATCACATGGAGAAATGGCTGGTGATGCTGAGAGTCCCAAATTCCAACTGTCATTTTAATCAGAAAACTGAATATAAAAGGTAACTTATTGGCTAACCATCAGTTCCCATATGTTACTAAAATGCAATGGAGATTAAAGATTAGCAAGAAAAAAGTGACTATAAAGACTAAACAGCCCAAATGAAGTCTGCTGCTGAAGTCCCCATACATGAGAACTTTTATTAAATTCAGATTTCAGTTACAGTGCTTAATCTGTCAGCAGAAGCACAGTGAACAGAAGTAACTTCTGGATATCTTGCTACAGACGTTTTTTGAAAAACATGATGTTTATGATATGGAAAATAGATCCTCAAGGAAGATCCAGGAGCCCAACTCTAGCAGTTCCCCAACTGGAGGGCCATGGGGTGAGGACAGCCGAGGGAGGAGGCGCTTCCCCGGGGCCGGGGCCGGGGCCGGGATGGCAGCAGCTCCCTCCGCTCTGTGCCGTGGGTCAGGTGTGGAGAACCTCATCCGCAGGGAGCCTTGCACGGCCTCCCCCATGCCTGCCACACTCACTGCTCCTGAGAGCAAGAGCCCTGACCCCAGGCCCCTCTCTCCAGGCAGCAGCCAGGCCCTGCCACGCTTGGCTTTGCTGGGGCAGTTGAAAAGGAGCAGATTTTAGCAGCAGTGTATTAGAGTCCAGAACTTGCTGTTGCACACAGAAGGCAATTCCTGACTGAAGCAAATGAGAGCGAGCAAAAGGACTCTTTCTCTAGAGAGATTTTACCACTCTCAATAACAGGTTATAGTGTTACTGCACAGAACAGAGTGACAATATCTGAGATATTAAGTCTGATCCACCTAGCCTACAAACCTCTCCTGTTCAGAAACAACATCCAAGCGAGCAAATTGTCCAGTGCAGCCACCTGGGATCCACAGCCTGCACCACTCTTTAAACGACATTCCATCCTCCCTAGTGATAACTCACCTCCTTGTCATCTCTCAGATAGCCACGTGCCTTGCTTCTCCTTTCCAAGTGACAGACCTGTACATCAGGTCTCATCTTCAATCTTTATTTTGACTGAATACAATCTATTTTTGAAAGCCTTAGGTGTTAACAGCAGTGGGAGCAACTACAAATAATTCATGCAAAAAGCAAGATATCTGAGCACTGTTCAGATTACTGTATTCCTATTTTTATTTTGATTGCATTTTCCCTTGCATACTAACTAGCTAACTAACTTTTCCTTGAAAAACACTTTTTATCTGACTGTCTAGAAAAGGGCTAGTCAAATTTTATTACCAGAGTCAGCTCTGAACATAATTTACAGAATTTGTTTAACACCCTGTAAAGCCATGTGTATACACTGAAATGTATAGGGCCTAAGAAAGATCTGAAACTTAGTTGGATTTGGTGTGCAATTATCTAGCAAATAAAAGCCTTAAAAGTTTATCTATCATTCTCTATCTCATATATCTGCACAGGTTATTTTACAGAAGCAAGATTGGCAAAGCCATTCATTCAAACCCTTTATTGCAATATTATATAATTCAATTTTGCTATTTGCTTTATAAACTACCAATAAGTAAGTCCTCATTTTCTAAGTAACTTATCCCAATGTTTGACATCTTTACAGTGTTATTCATTAAATTTGTTTGGACCACTTGGTTCTGGTAGGTAGATGGGCAACTAGTATGCTATGCAATGAAATACTATCATTAGCTAACAGTGTACCACAGCTTCTAATAGTATGACAAAAGATAGGTAATGGTACAGTAACCTATAGGTAATAATGCAATTCCAACTTTATTTATGCTAATATACACAGCAATTGTCCATACATCAGAGAGCAACAGCTACGAAAATAATTGGCTCTTACTGTATTATCTTTCTTTCTTTCTTTGCTGTTTTTCTACCATTTTATCAGTGTTGCTCTTACAGCTGCTGCATTAAGAGACTTGTGCTCAGTTCTCTGGCTTGTCTCATATCCTGAGCTGAAAGGTATTTGGAAATACTGTATGTTCCTCTGTGGATGGACCCACCTGGTCAATTCGGGATACACATTACCTGGTTCAGAAGGAGCCTTCATCACCTTCTGTCAGCTGCAAAGGCAGCTTTCTCCAGACAGAGTTTGGGCAGCAGATTCCTAACACTCAGGGCACTCCTGGTTTTCCAGTACTAAAATGCAGCAAATGTATCACAAGGACTCCCAGCCACTTTACTCAAGATCCTTGGCTCAGACAGAGAGCATCAGTTCAGTATCTGAATGGTCCTTCATCTGCTGTATAAATACTGTCATATGTACAAAACAAAATCTGTCCATCGCTAGTTTCCGCAGATGGAGAAAAGACAGCATACACCCACATGAGGGCAGCAAGGATTTAAATTTGAAACATTTACTAGGGAAAAAAAAAACAACTATCTGTAGCTTTATTTCATAGTGTGATTCCCTCACAAATTTTCAGCATTCTCACATACAAATCATTATTTTAGAGATATCAGAATTTTTAATACTCCCTTCTATATTTGAAACAGTTTTTCTACTATTGATTCTGAATAATGGAACTTAGAGGTGTCTGTCTGCTTCCCTTCCCTGGATTTTCATGTGGCCCACATGAAGAGGACATAAAGAGCTCAAATAACTTAGCAAACTGCAAACCTCAGGTGTCTCTACCAATGTCACCTGTTACTGAACTCATGACAGCTTTCCTAAGCTGGTTTGTTTTAACACCATCAAATTTAGGCTGAAATTAGCTATGCTCAATGTGTGCTACAGGAGGAAGATGACCTGGGGGAAATCAGCCAAAGTAAAATAGCCTTTTTTGGACAGGGAGTGAAAGACACTGGGGCTTAGATGGTGACACTGGAAAAGAAGTAAGAAGGTTGAGGAGATGGGAAAGAAAGGGTCAAGAAAGAAAGGGTGTTAGAAACCAGTTCCTCATTTTCCTGGGTGAATTTCTGATGTCATTTGAAGAAGTTCTGCCAGCACATATTTGACTCTGAAGACGACAGAAGGGATGGTATGATCACATAGAACACATTAGCTGTCCACAATGCCATTTCAAATCCCCAAACACCAGAACCAGTAAAGGCAGGTTAATTCATGTTTGCAAAGCACTGAAACACAGTAACAATGGACAACATAGAAAAGTCATTAATTATTTTATCATTCTTTCTTCTTTGGCAAGGGTTGAAGAATGTTGAGCAAATGAGATCTTAGAACAATAACTGAATAAAAATAGAAAAGACCCCACCGTCATTATAGACTATATCACAACTGATAGAAAGAAGGAGCAAATGAAGGCACTTCTTCGGCTTTGAAGTACTTGAGCTTGCAAGCTTACTGGTCTTCTTTTGTACTTTTTGGTGCAATACTAATAGCAAATGGTATTAGTTATATGTATTCCCAGCCTAGTGAAATTACTAATAGACTAAGAAAATTGGTTCCTTTATGCAAATGCACAGTTTGATGGTTTTTACACATTCTTCTCTATTTTATGTCAATTTTCCCAATGAAAATCAAGGAAATTTCTGTCTTGAGTAAACCTTGTCATTTCTACAAAAATCATTACAAAAGCACTGGTAGTGCAAAGCTAACGTGAGCAATATTTTATTCAGTTCCTGCAGCCAGTATCCTAATACTTTATCTTCAACTTAATAATTTCACAACTTTGGGTAAATTATTATATCCCAAATAACACTTAACATAGCATATACTTGGTGTTTGTATACACCAAACATCAGCTACTGAGATGAAAGCTAATTTAAAAGAATCAAAGAATAATTCCTCAACTAAAGGAAATATCAAATTATCCCAAGTTTATGTATCTTAATCCCACTACCTTTTTTAGTTTTGACACATCCACTAAGAAATTAAAGGCTTTACTATTTAGGGCAAGAATAAGCAAAGTGAGGTACTCTTTTTCTCCCAAAGTACACATCTCCTTTTCATCTGGCCTGAATATAAACTAACTAAGCAATACTAAAATTTGATGTTCTTTCCTTCTGGACAATATTGAATATCATCAGAAACTGTCATCTGTTTAAGAAATACTGATTCCTCCACAAAGAATGGAATTTACGTGTCACAGCCTGCTGAGAGTTGAATGGATTTTTTCCTCAACTTTAGGGCAAATTCACTGGGAAAAGAGTCATCTTACATAGCTGAAATGCAATGGATTTCCCACAGTGTAGTTTACCAGCATATACAGTAGATGGCAGTGAGATATTATCTGAAAACTGGCTTCCACTTCCATTATTTCAAATAAAATATTTTTGTTTTGCAGAAGTACCCATTACTCTGCCTCGAACATAAGGCATTCTATTAATTAATGAATATTAAAAGTGCAAAAAATAAAAATTAACAGATACAGACTCAGAGCAGAAAGCAAAAGAAGGCTCACTAGGGAAAGAGGAAAACTAGCAAACTCTAGGTGACAAGGAAACTCTCAGAAAACTCTGATAGAAGACCTGTGCTTAACTGAATAGTGTAGATGTTTAAATGTTGGGTCCTGTTGTCCTTTCAGTCACAGTTGTGTGAAAGCAGGTGGGTCTCCATTACAGTCAAAAAGTTTATCTAATGTAGATTTAGCTCAGAATTCAAATGATACGAGTATCGGCTGCAAGCAGGGTACTCACTATTCTTATCTTAGTCAACACCATGTCAGATCAGATGCTTTGCAAGCAGAGCCAAGCAAAATATTTCCAATGAAAGGTTTGGGTTTGTTTATTTTCTTTCCTTTCACCATCTAGTATAATTGATTAAAATTCCCTTTGTCCTATATTTCAAAACAGATTCTACTTTTCTTTCATTTCTCCTTTTTCTAGAGAATTTAATTAATTTTATTTTTATCTCATCATATAAGGAACAGAAGATAAATTCTACTGAGACAACATTTATTTGTGGCACCTGCAAAGTTTAATTTCATACTGGAAATTGCATTTTCATCAATTAAGTGTTTCTCTAGAGAGAGAGAGATTATACAGGGTTGATTTTTTTTAGAGATTTTATTCTCTGTGAAATACTATTTAGTTGTGAAGTGTTTATCTTTTTTAATTCCCGTTAGGGATTCTGGTCAAGAACTGAGGAACAATTTTGTTCCAGCACCTTTTTTCTTTTTTCTTTTTTTTAACTGAAACAGCTCAAAAAATAGTTCTAATTATCAGTTCCTCCTCTCTTCAAGTAATGCACAGGTACTGAAGCTCTATAAGAAAAGAAGCTAAATTAAACACCTGATGATTGAATAAAGTATGACCCAGCAGGAAAATTCCTACTGAATAACAACTGAAAGTGAAGACAAATGTATTATTTCTAATAATATGATGAAAAATTATTACCTCAGTCTGCTCATCAGGAATGGTGTACCAGATTAACTGCTGCACCTGCATTGCTCGCTGATATTCATTTGGTATATACTTGAGAAGGTGCTGAAACAGAAGGTATTCATACTACCTACCTAAATTTGGTCAGGTTAGTCTCTCTATATCCGTAACTACATCAGTGTATACTCTGTACGCTTTTCCCTTCTCGGACATTTTTCTGGTGCAGTGAGATGAAGCACAGGCATTTGTTTCTTTCACCAAACTCACAATCAGAACTTCACTCCATCCATTATAGCTTTTACTATCTGTACTATGGTCAGGATGGAGTCATTGCCTTGGTTTTCTAGTTGTATTTCCCCTCTGCTGTTGCAGTAATGACCTAAATTTACCTTTCACAGTCTTCCTTTACCTTCCCCCACACTATGGCCACAGATTTGTCTATAGTAATGCTACACCCGTATTAATAAATCAAACAGTGTTAGAGAATATCCCCAAATACTGCACCTTGATTGTCTGTCATGTTCTGGGGCACCCCCCGCCCTTCCCAGGGCAACAGCTGAGGCCAGGGCTGCTCCCACGGACATGTCCCTGGCTTGGGAGATGTGGACCACTCAGTGCAGTGCCAGATAACACTCCAGCATGTTTAGTTAACTACTGTAGAGACAGTTGGTATCTTTGAGCTGTGGCCAGTCAAGATTTAAAAGATGTCCTGAGTTACACGGCTTTATCTCTGAAAGTATTACAATAGCTTTTTTGCTGGCTTAAAGAGAAGCACATCCACAAGGCTGCCTGTGAGGACCTAATACTCATATGCATGCCAGGCTGATTTAAGCTGTAAGCAGGTAATTCCACATCATATAGCTGCAGGAAGTTTATTCACTGCCAGAAGCTGGAGAAAGGGCACTCTTCACCTTAAATCTTACTTGTTTCCCAATAGTCACACACTAGTTTTTTATTGATATTAAAATTAATACTGCACAGCCATTTATAAAAATTGGATATATGCAGTATCCAATACGGCACTTTAGCTTGCTAAAGTTTTTGTTTGTGTAATAGTATCATCAAACCACTGTCACAACTTTAGAAACAGCTTTATGGCCCACAGAACATTTTTGGAAGTCTGTTGTTTATTTGAAGTCTACTTTACAATAAAGTTAGAAATATAAAATCACCTGACTAGGTTCTGTTAATTATGATCTGGACCAGCTTTTGCAGCTCTATTATTCTCTTTGGAAAAGCAGTGCATAAGGAGTTCTACAGGGAAGCAAAAAGGCATCAGGATGACCGTCCCTCTGTAACGTGGTCATGCTGCACCTGAGCCCCTCCACTGTCTCCGTGGCAAATGGCAGCACAGCTCTCCCAGGATTTGATGCCACTTTTTTTTCCACTGCAAACACACCATGGAGAGAGCCATGGAAAGGAATAGCTGGACTAAAGAGTGAGTTTCAGCACTCCAGGGAAAAACACGGTTCCCTTCCTACCCTGAAACTGATACTAAAACAGGTACACAACTACCACACGTTCATCAGCACATACAGAGCATGTAACTTCTTTGGTTTTAAAGAAGACTTACTCAGACTAAAATATCAGACTTGGCATGGAATGTGAAAGAAAGAGAAGTTGTATGACCATCAGCTATTTGTGTTATTGTCTATTTTATTTCATAAAGAAGTACTGTTAACCCTATTTTGATTTTCACGCACCATGCACCTAGAGTTTTGCTCTACCCCCGGTTCCTAGCTTGCCCATGTTTCTAGCACACAGAAAATGTCTGTGGGGACCATCTCAAACTCTGGACCATGAAACTGTAAAAACATTCAGCATGAATTTAAAACTGCCAAACGAATTTTCTTCAGACTGCCTCCTGGACTTTTTTTGAGTGTTTGAGCAATGTTTGATTCAACTCTCTGCATAATTCTTGCCACATAAAAACTTTGCACCCCCATCCCCACAAAAACCCCAGCCAAGCAGCTCTTTAAATGTTCCCGTGTTGCTGTGAAGCCTTAACTAAACTTTTTTGAACAACTAGTGCTTGAGGCTTCAACATGAGCTGGCTGAGAACAGGAGGAAATATCAGTAAATCAGCATTAAGGACCTGAAATAAACTGAACTTAAAAGTACTTCTTTTTGGCCTTCTCCAAAGTCATGCATAAACTGACCACGGGACCACCTCACTTTTTCCCCTTCAAGGCACTAAACTGGTGTTTACCACCCATTAATTTCTTCTTCTCAGGAAAAAAAATTTTGCTCAAGATATCATGAGCCTTTAAAAATCTAATAGTTAATGGGTTTCAGTGAATGGACTATAAAATATTTAACGTTTTATAAATGTTGTTTATATGTTTATAAATGTGTACAATTGAGTTATTGATAGGTTTTTCCCCCTTTTTTAAATGTTAATCAGAATATAGTGTAAAACATCCAAAAGCAGAAAATTCAGTCTGACATGCTTGGAGATTTTCATAGTAAGAAATTTATTTCCTTCACATTTGAAGGAAATAAATGAGGTGGTTTCTAAGTTATGGTTATTTAAAACAGAAATTCACATAGAAAGAAAAAATTTATGCTGTACTTTCCTTAAATTATGCTCTACAACTTTTCCAAATAAATTCAAGTCTGTATGTAATAGCAGCATTAGATATAATGTGTCCCATATTAAATTTTACTGCAGATGCACATGGGAGCATAGTAAAGACAAACCACAAGCAAAATAACCTGTGATTTCTCAAAGTTCATTATTAGACTTAATTTGTCTTGTTTGCCTTGAAGTCAGCTGAACCAGTTCTTAACTGAAGTTCACTGCATGAAGATTGTCTCAAACCTGCATACCTTTTCAAATCCATAGATGAAATAATAAATACCTAGATAGGAAATTTAGATGATGCATGTCTCTAGGAATGCTTATACTTTATATTAATATAATTGAAAACATGATTTATTCCTTAAAACTTAAGATGATGCAATGAGAAGTGGGGTCAAGAGAACCTCTAGTGAGATCTCTCACATAAACATAAGAAATTAAACATTATTCTCATATGCTGTTGAGGCTAATAACTTTTGAAGCAATGCATCCAGTCTAGATCTAAAGACAACATGAGATAGGGGATCCATCAGTTCCTCTGGTAACTGTCCCAGGAGTTAACCATTCCACTGCTGAAATATCTGCCCAATTCCTAATTTAAATTTTAATATCCAGCTATTATTTCTCATTATGCCTTTCTGTTCTAGATCAGACTTTTCTCTTCATACGTTGTACATAAATCTCTGCTCATCACCTTTCTGAGAAGTTAAACATATGGAAGCTTTTGTGCACCTTTATTTAAAGCTTATTTTGTAGTCCAGATAAAGTTTTTGACTCACATGCAGTTTCCTTCTGAATTATCTGTTCAGTTTTCCAATATCTTCTTTAAAATATGAGTCTCAGATTAGATGTCAGAGTTCTGCTTGTACACAGGATATAATTGATTTACTGTGCTCTTCCTTACTACCAAAGTTATAGAGACAAGAATTGCATTTGAAATTTTTCTCTCTATGTTGTAGCAGACTCATGAGATTCGTTCTGAGGAACACTGCTTTTTAGATGCCATTCCTGATCCTGCAGGTATGCATTCCCAGTCCTATAACTCTGATCCTCCAGGATAACTTTATGTTTAACTAAATGAAAATGAATTGTGTTTGAATGGGACCACTTTACAAAGCAACCTGGACTTTCCTTTAGGTCTGCTCTAGTGTATTGTTTACATTATCCTCAGTATTACTGCAGTTATGGGGAATGCCCCTTTTCTGGATCCAGCTGGAGAAGCTGAGGACATTTTTGCCCTGGCTATTCCTCAGTGCCCGCCACCTGGCAATTACCTGTCGCAGCTTTGCAGGCAGAATAGGCTGTATTAACAACCACTACTCCATGGAAGCACAGGCTGGTGCCCACAGAAAGGCTCCGGCTGCCTGTCCCAGTGCTGAGGGCCACCCGGCAGGCGCTGTGCAAGGCTGGCTGAGCACCACAACAGCTCACTGCAGCAACGGCGGGCATCACCTACAGCAACCATGCAGAACCGAACAAAGGCTTATTGGAAAATTACTTTACTAAACTCAAGTAAGTCCTTGACAATAAATTCATCCACATGAGCTGTTTCACATGCTTAAACAGATGAATATTGTGTACATATTTCAACCTTAAGTGATCAGTGTTTAAACACATTGAATTTAAAACCATGTATTTTTTATATTTAGCACTGACCTGAAGAAGAACAACAAGAAAAATAGGTTTTTTCCCCCTCCGTAGGTTAGAGGTATTGATTTGCTAGCGGAATGAATGGTCTGCAGCATCTCTGTTATGCCAGACTATTGCTGCAGATGCTCTCGGCAAGAGAGGGGGCTGTATTTCCCCTTCATATACACAGCAGCTGGATACAGCCTTGGCATCACATGATGTAAGAAGCAGTATAACGTGGTGTCTAATAATACATGTGCAGTGAACAAATTAGGTTCTCTTCTTATTCTGATATACATCTGTGAGAAAGACAGCACTATAATCTCCATCATTGGCTTAAACAACCAGTCCAAAGTAAATGAAAAACTAATGCTTTTTCCTGCATAAAACATTTTCAAGTATATATTCACTGATAAAGTTGAAGAAAAATGTGTAGATGCTTTCTTAAGAAGAAAAGGGAAAAGAATATATAAAATAAACACAGCATGTAGCTTAAAAGCTACTTGTCATAAAAGGCTTTTCCTGACTAAGTTACAGATGTACTTAAAAACCAGATGTACATCAAAGACTGTTGATTAGAAGCACAGAGAGAAGTAATTATCAATTTTTTTTTTCAAAAAATAAATTCTTTATTTTAATACCAATAAAACCTTAGTATGTACAGAATGATTCTATGAGTTTAATTAACCATACGAAAAATATAAATGTATATGCTATGCTGGCTCCACATCATCACATTCTTATAGCTAGTTTGAGTGAGCTTCTCACAGATAGGAGATCTTGGCTTCATTATGTCGTGACAGTATTAGCTTAAGGACATTGCATAACTGAAACTCTTTAGTATTTATTTATTTATTGCTTAGAAGTGCCTGATACTAACAATTCTTTGTGGACCAAGGTATTTCCAAAGGTAAATATTGAGACTGGCAGACATAGACAGCCCATCCAGCAGTACAGTAGCACAAACCACAGTCCTTGCTAAACTAGTGGCCAGCTGCAAGGGCTACATCTTACAAACAAAATAAAAAGAGCCAGAACACAGGTTTGAACACTGTCATGAAACACTAGCAGATTTCCTGGCACATTTCTGACTTGTGCCAACCAGCACTTCTTCCAAGAATGGTACATTCCTGTCTGCAGTTTCTTTGCAGATCAAGAGATGAAAGAAACATTTACCCAAACCCTTTAAACTTCAGTAATTTCAAATTAGCAGCTGTTTTTCAAGATGAACAATTTTTACAGTTCTGATTTGAGATGCATGCATGATAAGCCCCTGGACTGGAACATATGGACCTAGAAACCAGACACGTAAGGGTATAACTTTGGTTATACACGTGGGCTGACTAATACTGGTTTGAATGCTGGAAGTAAGTATTTATTTGAATGAAGCTCAGCTAAGTGATTATCAACTTCTCACACTGAAGTATAGTTGATCTCTACTGAATGATAATTATTTCATCATGTCAGCAAATACTCGTTTCTTGGCCAGTGCCTTCATCACAATCTGTTCCATGTGTTGATTTAAACTGTCCTGTAAGATTAATAGCGGGTGACAACTGGATCATTTAGGGTATGACATATTTATCAAACTAGTTACAAGTATCCACTCGACTGTTTATTTTCTCCACTGAGACAACTAATCTACTATTATAGCCACTTTTCTTCTCTGTAACTCAGACCGGAACGTTGCATTTTCTTCTTGTCATTTGCTGACTTCAGGAGATTCCTTTCAAAATCCTGTTTGAATTTAATTCTCCTTCCAGTTATGCTTAACATCTGTCAGTTTCCTTCTGTGTAGCTGAATAACTACTTACTCCTGAATGCTATCCAATTATTCTTCATTAGACTTCTTTCCACACATACAGGCTTCGAACATGTGATTTCTGTTGTTAATTTCTGCATAAATAAACTTCAGATAATAGCTCTTTCTCCAGACCTGATTTCAATAGGAAACATAAAGTACTAAAATGCAGTCAAAAAGAAATGTTTGTAATACAGAATAAGCATTTCTCCCTGGTTTGCCTGTCTATGCAGACAATTAAAATCTTCACAGTTATATGGATTATTAGTTAGAAATTGCCAGTGTTATAGTTTCTCTCTATCAGAACTATGGAAACATCCTAGGTAAGAGTCACAAAGCAGACTGACTCTTATCCCCAAGATGAACATTCACAATGTGCATTAACAGTTACTTACATGTAATTAACTAAATGGAAGAATCCTGCCACCTATAAAATAAGCATGTTATATAGAAAAAATAAGTTGTAAAATGCACATTAGGATGTAATATCAACATCATAAGTTAAAGAGTTATTTATACAGTTAGATTTTCAGTGATATAGTTAGCTTTTCAAAGGAAAATACCTTAGCCATTTGAATATTTCTAGAATATTGAAAATAATTTGATCATTTTAAACTACTTATCAGTTTCTGCATGGATCTATTTACCCAACAGAAAAAATACACAGAAACATTTAAGAGTGATTTGTGGAGGTAAGAGCAACAAAGAAATTACTCATTGTCAGGAAATGTGTCTATTTAGATTAAGTGATCATAATATTATTTGTTTCCAACAAATACAGTTCTATGATCTTTAAACAATACATTATTTTGAATTACCTCTGACTTAGTAAATTAGATGACTGATTTAATTTTGAAAATCTGGATAAATATACAAGTAAAATCCCTGTGAATCAAGACTTTCCATGCCAAGTCCCAAGTATGAGGGATTTTTTATGATTAAGTATGAATTCCTGGAAAACGTGGTTTATCATAGAAAAACTGGCAAAACTTTCACAGTATTTGCTCTAACAGGCGCCACTGTAATAGGCTGCAGATCTATGAATAGGCCAAGAACAGAAGCTAAAACTAACACTGAACAATACAATATGTTACCAAGTGGGAAGATAGGGTTTTTTTCTTTTCTAAATTATAATAGATGGGATTGATTTCAATCCATAATTTACATAATGAAGAATTTAACTGGCCTGGTCTCATCGTTTCTCAAAAACATTGTTTTGATAAGTGATTCTGTTCTGAAATTTCATCTGGCAATGAAAATACAGTCATCTTTGAAGAACTGATGTATTCTCTTCTTACATGCAAGAATTACTTCTTGGGAGCATAACTAGCTTTCAAACAACAGATCAGATATGTTACTATTGCTAGCAGAATTTTGTTCATTCCATGCTGGCCATAAGTCTTGAACAATGCACTGACCCTCAAATTTCTCAAATCCTTAAAAGCCTTTGTGTATAACGTTACAGGCTGAGAGACTCCGCTGGTAGCATCAGAATACGAAACCATGGAAGTGGCTCCTCTGGGTCACCTAAGGATCCACCAAAACCACTACTGTAACAGTAGCTCAAAACTAATATGTTGGTAGCAGTATAAGAGTAGAACAAAAAATGTATGGCCCCTTTCACAAGATACTTTACTACCATGCATAAGGCTTGACAGGTACATGGCCATACAGAGGGACTTACTGCTTAACGGCTTGCAAACAGATTTTTGCTGGGGAATGTATTTTCTGGTATAACCCTTGTAAGTGAAAGCCACACTGTCTGGCCTTCTGCCACTTGGTAACTTCTTTGCCACTTCATGATCCTAATCCTGCAAAGTTAATTAGGATCATGCAACTATGACATTTTCGGCTGGTAACAGTTTTCCAGCAGATAATAGATCAGGCCAAACTTCTTTTCCACAGAAGGGACAGCAGAATTTGCATGACACTGAAAGTACACAAAATCTAGGCTTATCAAGGGAAAAAGAATGAGACGTGCATTGAACCTGCAAGTCTCATATCTACTGCCTGAGACATGAGAGACCAGAAATGATAAAGGAAAATCTGAGCTGCTGTATGAGATGAGACTAATAGAGGGTGGAAGAAAGAGTGGAGTTACAACTGATCATAACAGTGCTTTCATGCTAAAATTGGGATATTTATTATTTCATGGCCCTGCACATAAGGTCCTTTCTTGACATGATAGGATACGAACCTACTTCTTTTGCAATGTCAGCCTACAGCATCATGTAGTCATACAGAGGCTGCCACTGAAAAACTTGTAGCTCCATAGTATATCATCCAATTATGTATGCATCACTTCACCCCGAATTTAAATGCCTTACAAATAAGGCACATAATGCTTGCATTTCAGTTATCCTAGGTTTGCTACTATAGAAGGTGATTGCATATTTTTGTATATGGCTTCAAATTACTCATAGTTTTGAAAGACTTGCCCAAAATGGTAGTTAGAAAAGAGGAAAACATGTGGAGATACTAATTATTATTAATACTGGGGCAAGAGTTATCAGGGCTTATTGACAGGACTTTAAACTAGATATGAGGGGGGGACAGGGAGATATTATAACTGGGCATGTTAGGAACAAGCTCAACAGAGGCAAGGCTTGAAGGATAGTGGACTGGTGAGGGCTCTCCCTCTGCCACTTCATTTGAGAGAAGGGATAGGTGTTTAGGAACCGTGGAAGCACCTGAGAAGGGTCTGGTAGGAAATAAGGCCCATGCTCACAAAAAGGTGTTGGATTCATTAGCTCATCTCAAGTGCATGTGTACCAATGCACGCAGTATGAGTAACAAACAGGGGGAGCTTGAAGCCATGATGCATCACGAGAACTATGACATAGTAGCTATAACAGAAACGTGGTGGGATGCCTCACACGACTGGAGTGCTGCAGTCGATGTCTACAAGCTCTTCAGGAGGGACAGACAGGGAAGGAGAAGTGGTGGAGTGGCCCTGTATGTTAGAGAATGCTATGAGAGCTCAGAAATCAAGTATAGTGATAACGGGGTTGAGTGTCTGGGTTAGGTTAGGGGCCAATAAAGCAGATCTTGCTGTGGGAGTCTGCTATAGACCCCCCAGCCAAAGCAGTGAGGTGGATGAAGCTTTCTGTAAACAGTTGGGAGAAATCTCGTGGTCACTTTCCGTTGTTCTTGTGGGGGACTTGAACCTCCCGGGTATCTGCTGGGATCACAGCACAGCAGAGAGGGAACAATCTAGGAGGTGGATTTCCTCACACAGCTGGTGAGTGAGCCGACCAGGGAAGGGACCCTCCTGGACCTGCTTCTTGTGAACAGGGAAGAACTTGTGGGGGAGGTAAAGGTTGGAGGGCATCTAGGGTGCAGTGATCATGAGATGACTGAGTTTTCCATCCTTGGAGAAACAAAGAGAGGGGTTAGTAAAACTGCCACCTTAGACTTCCGTAGGGCAAACTCTGACCTGTTCAAAAGACTGATTAACAAAATCCCTTGGGAGGCTGCCTTGAAGGATATGGGAGTCCAGGAAGGCTGGACATACTTCAAGAGAGAAGTCTTAAAGGCACAGGAGCAGGCTGTTCCCATGTGCTGAAAAACAATCAGGCAGGGAAGGAGCCCGGCCTGGCTAAACAGGGACCTTTGGCTGGATCTCAAGAACAAAAGGAGAATCTATCACCTTTGGAAGAGGGGCCAGGTCTCTCATGAAGACTGTAAAGATGTAGTGAAGTTATGCAGGGAGAACATTAGGAGAGCCAAAGTACAGCTAGAGCTCAACTTGGCTACAGCTGTTAAGGATAATAAAAATGTTTTATAAATTCATTAACAGCAAAAGGAAGATTAGGGAAAATCTCCCTCCTTTACTGGATGCAGAGGGAAACATGGTAACTAAGGATGAGGAAAAGGCTGAGGTGCTCAGCGCCTACTTTGCCTCAGTCTTTAGCAGTGGAACTGGCTGTTCCCTGGACACCCAGCCTCAGGAGCTGGGAGATGGGGAGGGGAAGCAGACTGAGGTCAGCACAGTTGAAGAGGAGGTGGTCAGAGACCTGCTGCACCACTTGGATGCACACAAGTCTGTGGGACCGGATGGGTTACACCCAAGGGTGCTGAGGGAGTTGGCAGATGTGCTCACCAAGGTGCTTTCCATGATTTACCTGAAATCGTGGCTAACTGGGGAGGTCCCATTGGACTGGAGGGTGGCAAATGTGACACCCATCTACAAGAAAGGCAGAAAGGAGGATCCAGGAAACTATAGACCTGTCAGTCTGACCTCGGTGCCAGGGAAGGTCATGGAGCAGATCATCTCGAGTGCCATTAGAAGTCATATAATGGACAACCAGGGGATCAGGCCCAGTCAGCATGGGTTTATGAAAGGCAGGTCCTGCCTGACAAACCTGATCTCCTTCTATGACAAGATGACCCGACTATTGGACGAGGGAAAAGTTGTGGATGTCATCTATCTGAATTTTGAAAAGCATTCTACACAGTTCCTCATAGGATTCTATAGAAAAACTGGCTGCCCATGGCCTGGATGAGCAAATGGTCTGCTGGGTCAAGCACTGGCTGGATGGACGGTCCCAGAGAGTGGTGGTCAATGGAGCTAAATCCAGCTGGCGGCCGGTCACAAGTGGTGTTCCTCAGGGCTTGGTGTTGGGACCATTTCTGTTTAACATCTTTATTGATGATCTTGATAAGGACATAGAGTGTATCATCAGTAAGTTTGCAGATGACACCAAGTTAAGCGGGTGTGTCGATCTGCATGAGGATAGGGAGGCTCTACAGAGAGACTTGGATAGATTGGATCAGTGGGTCAATGTCAACGGGATGAGCTTCAACAAGGCCAAGTGCCAGGTCCTGCACTTGGGCAAAACCAACCCCCTGCATCACTACAGGCTTGGAGAGGTGTGGCTGGAGAGCTGTCTGGAAGAGAAGGATCTGCGGGTTCTAACTGACAAGCAGCTGACCATAAGCCAGTAGTGTGCCCAGGTGGCCAAGAAAGCCAATGGCATCCTGGCTTGTGTCAGAAATAGTGTGACCAGCAGAAGCAGGGAGGTGATAGTCCCCCTGTACTCTGCACTGGTGAGGCCACACCTGGAGTATTGTGTCCAGTTTTGGGCACCTCAATATGAGAGAGATGTCGAGGTGCTGGAGCAAGTGCAGAGGAGGGCAACGAAGCTGGTGAAGGACCTGGAGAACAGATCCTATGAGGAGCGATTGAAGGAGCGGGGATGTTTAGTTTGAGGAAGAGAAGGCTGAGGGGAGACCTCATCACTCTCTCCAGCTCCCTGAAAGGACATGGTAGAGAGGTTGGTGCTGGTCTCTTCTCACAGGTGATTAGTGACAGAACAAGGGGGAATGGCTTTAAACCGCAACAGGGGAGGTTTAGATGGACATTAGGGAAAAGTTTTTCACAGAAAGAGTGGTCAGAGAGTGGAACAGGCTGCCTAGGGAGGTGGTGGAGTCACCATCCCTGGATGTGTTTAAGGGTCGTTTAGATGAGATGTTGGGGGATGTGGTGTAGGGGAGAACTTTGTAGAGTAGGGCTGATGGTTGGACTATATGATCCCAAGGGTCATTTCCAACCTGAATGATTCTATGATTCTGTAAAAAGCAGATCTGTCTTTGTACAAGCCTCCTAATTTTAGAGTTGCTCTAGCAAACAACAATATCAAACCTTGTCTCAATACTGGACTGACAAATTATGCATAAGGTTTGAAAGGAATATTATGAAATACTATCAGACTTTTTTTTTCTTGAGTGACTTAAACATCTTTTTTTTTTTTTGTAGCTATGTTAGAAAGCTAAGTAAACAAACAAACAACAAAACACAAACAAAAAAAAACCAACCAAGAATTAGAAATCTCCCAACAAAAATGCACAATGTGTGCAGCAGCTATGTCTCCTCTCCAAACTGCATTGTTCCATTGAAACTCATTTATTGTAGTAACCATGAAATGGAGTTTTAAGGTTATTTACTAGCCACATCTTGACATTTGGAAAAATAGCTGTGTATCAAGTAACACAATTATACACAGTACAATAACAATATATTTGTACAAAATAAAACACAATCTGTTAACCACTATTTAAATATTTTCATATGCTTCTGTAATTCCTACTTTTAGCCAGTACTGGAAGCTCCAGAAGACTGGTAGAAAGATTGTTCTTATGGCATGATTTCAAGGAGATATTTTACATCCCTTTTTGAGGGTAAGATAAATGATGGTCAAGAAATTTTGAAATTATATAGAAAGGTAAATATTCTTGAGGTTTTGTTTAGGATTCTAGGGACATGGGTTACTATTTGGACTGTATTCAAAGGCATACTGCACTATCATTATTGCAAACTAATAAGTAATTCACAGGTAGCTACAATCAAGAAATCTCTGTCCCTCACTCTTCCTTTCATTATTCCACCGTGTGATTTAGCTCTATACTTGAAAAGAAATTCAGTATATTTTCAATGATACCAGACAATTCCAGTAATAGTGCAAAAAAAGTTTTGTTGCCAAACTGTTTCAAACTCCATTTCTAAATCAAAATTATGGAGGGCTCCTTGAGAAGTGTTCAGCACATGTGACCACTAGATTATTTCGTCTCTTTTGGGCTAATAAGTGTAACTGCAACATAGTCAGAAATATTTCATAACTGATGTCACTGATTCTGGGGAAAAAAAATAACCAAAACAAACAAACAAACAAAACATTATTCTATGGCACTATTTGTAATCTAACATTTTACAATCCTGAATTTTAGTATGGAGAAATACAAGACTGTAAAATCCCACAGCACACTCTACAATACCATTAGTTTGGGCAGAAAAAGACTAACTTTACAATGCACATTTTCACAAACCCCTGAGGGATTCAGAACAAGTCCAACTAGAAGTTACAGAATCACAGAATCATGTAGGTTGTAAACGACCCTGGAGATCATCTAGTCCAACCATTCACCTAGCATAGTTCCCACCTACAGCATATCCTTAAACTCTAAATCGACCCTACTCTTGAACACCTCCAGGGATGGGGACTCCACGACCTCCCTGGGCAGCCCATTCCAACGCCTAACAACCCCTTCTGGAAAGAAATGCTTCTGAATTAAGTCTAAACCTTACCCGGTACAACTTGAGGTCATTCCCTCTTGTCCTATCGCTTGTTACTTGGTTAAAGAGGCTCATCCCCAGCTCTCTGCACCCTCATTTCAGGCAGCTGTAGAGGGCGATGAGGTCTCCCCTCAGCCTCCTCTTCTCCAGACTAAACACCCCCAGTTCCCTCAGCCGCTCCCCGTACGACCTGTGCTCCAGAGCCTGCACCAGCTCCGTTGCCCTTCTCTGGACACGCTCGAGTCATTCAATGTCCTTTTTGTAGTGAGGGGCCCAAAACTGAACACAGGAATCGAGGGGAGGCCTCACCAGTGCCGAGTACAGGGGTCAGATCCCTTCCCTGTCCCTGCTGGCCACGCTGTTGCTGACACAAGCCAGGATGCCATTGGCCTTCTTGGCCACCTGGGCACACTGCTGGCTCCTGTTCAGCTAGCTGTCAATCAACATCCCCAGGTCCCTCTCTGACTGGCAGCTCTCCAGCCACTCCTCCCCAAGCCTGTAGCGCTGCTGGGGGTTGTTGTGGCCCAAGGGCAGCCCCCGGCATTTGCCCTTAGTGAAACTCCTCCAGTTGGCCTCAGCCCATGGCTCCAGCCTGTCCAGGTCTCTCTGCAGAGCCTCCCTACCCTCGAGCAGATCAACACTCCCACCCAACCGGGTGTCATCTGCAAACTGACTGAGGGTGCACTCGATCCCCTCGTCTAGATCATCAATAAAGATGTTAAACAGGAGTGGCCCCAAAACCCAGCCGTGGGGGACACCACTCGTGACCGGCTGCCAGCTGGATTTAACTCTGTTTACCTCAACTCTCTGGGCCCGGTCGTCCAGCCAGTTTTATACACAGCAAAGTGTGCAATTGTCCAAACCTTGAGCAGCCATTTTTGCCAGGAGAATGCTGTGGGAAACGGTGTCAAAATCCTTACTAAAGTCAAGGTAGATAACATCCACAGCCTTTCCCTCATCCAATAAGCAGGTCACACTGTCATAGAAGGAGATCAGGTTTGTCAGGCAGGACCTGCCTTTCATAAACCCATGCTGAACTGGGCCTGAGCATCTGGTTGTCCCTCATGTGTTGCATGATGGTGTTTAGGATGAGCTGCTCCATCAGCTTCCCAGGCACCAAAGTCAAGCTGACAGGCCTGTAATTTTCCGGATCATCCTTCTGACCCTTCTTATAGATGGGCGTCACACTGGCCAATTTCCAATCAGTCAGGACCTCCCCGATCAGCTAGGACTGTTGGTAAATGATAGAAAGTGGCCTGGTGAGCACCCCAGCCAGCTCTTTCGGCACTCTCGGGTGTATCCCATCTGGTCCCATAGACTTGTGTGTGTCTGTGTGATGCAGCAGGTCACTGACTGTCTCCTGGATTGCAGAGGGGTCGTTCTCCCAGTCTCTGTCTTCTGGCTGTGGAGGCTGGATTTCATCAATACAACTAACCTTGCTATTAAAGACTGAGGCAAAGAAGGCATTAAGCACCTCAGCCTTTGCTCATCACTTGTTACCAAATTTCCTCCTGCATCTAGCAGGTGATGGAGGCTCTCCCTGGTCTTTCTTTTGCTACTGACATACTTACAGAAACTTTTCTTGTTATCAGTATCAAGTTATCTTGTTGTCAGTAAGGCATTTTGAAAAAAGCTGGAGGCATCTCTTAAAACACACTTATCCTTCTAAAAGAATACTCTTCAGTAGCAAATGTCCAGAAGTGGTCAGCACTTAGTAGAGCCTACTAATAAAAAAATTGACATTGAACAAAGTTTTGAAAGCCTGAACAGCAACAGCTGTGTATTAAAAGTACCAGGAGCTAAAGATTCAAATTATTCTAGCTGCAAGTATCTTCTGGATTTAGGAAACACTATCAAGCCTGGAAGCATATAAACACTTTTATTTCTATGCATATATTGTTCCAATCCCTGTAAAGTGGAACATTAACTTTTGTGGATAACATGGTAAATGTTAAGTATAAATGAAAAACGTGAGAGATGTCAAACCTATTTAAAAAAAAATTAAGACCAAACAAAATCTAAGTTTCCTTATCTTAGCTAAATGTATTGAGAGTTATAGAAATAAAAGCAGAATAATAAATGCTGGCTCTTGAGTTACAGTAACTCAAACAAAAATGTTAAAGTTTGGAAACATTAGATACATGATTAAATACTAAATTTCCTGCTATTTTTCTATCAAAATAAAGCTAGACTGTAATAAACACTGTATGAAGCTTCAAGCAAGGAAGATCTAAATCTGATTATTACTTTTTTAAATTGGGCAGAAAACTGCTCCAAAACTTCCAAACTAGACAAAGTACCTCTTGCACTTACCTTCTTAAATGTAAGATCACCATAAGTACATTTTAGCTCCTTTTTAACAGGAAAATATGTTTGCCAGAAAAAGTAAGATTATGGAGCTTGTTTAGTATTAACTTCTGCCAAGCGTAAACAATTTTTCTTCGAGTTACTACCGAGTCGTATGGCTAACAGCAGTAACTATTATCACTTCATTTTCTGTTAAATGACTTAGGCTTGAAACCTCCCACACTTTTGCCTTGCGACTGCTCTGGACTGTTAAACAATCAGAAAGCACTTGTTTTCAAAATCTAATATATGTGGTAGCATGGTGGCATCACTACCATTCAACAGCCTTTTAAAATGTGCTTTTTTAATTTTAAATTTGGATCAGCCGAACATCATACGTGATCACTAATGTAATAGGATAACTTCAATCAACTCAACTTTGAAGACCACAAGTAACACATTTTTAAAAGAAAGCTACTTTTTACTAGCAGAATGTAAATATAACTAAAGAATGAAGTATTCTTATCAATAGCAGGAAATTGCTGTGCTTAATAAAAGATTTGGAAAATCTGACTATATCATAACTGGGTTTAGTGCAATCTCTTTGAGGACACAGAATTATACCTATTCAACACTAATGAAACTGCTGACAGGAACGAAGGAAGTAAATCACCAGCTATTATTTTGCTTGGTCACAATGCATTGCACTAGCTCATTTTTCAGAGCCTAAACTAGAACATGAATTTCTAATCTCCTTAAATTAGCATGCTAGTTCAATGGCATTGAAATGGGCCTTCACTAATAACACTTGATTTTTTGCTACTGGCTAGGTTTTACGTAAATACCAGGAAAGCAAGCTCTTTGGAAATACACCAAATCTGTAGTCCTACATGACAACATTCACTTCCTCACAAACTATATGCCACATGTTTTCATATGGAAATACATGGGAGTTTTCACATGAATACCTAAATGATACACAACATTTTAGCAAAGGATGAAAACTCTAAACTAGCACCTTTAAATATGGTTCTTTTGGGGTTGGATGTAAGGTACAAGTTTGACAAACACATTGAGTCAAAAATTATGAGCCAGTCACAAGTAAAATTTAAAACCACTAGATTTTAAAGCAATAATTAATTTCCAGTGCTTTTTATTTAATTTCTGGTGTTGAAACATTCAGGGTGTCTGTGTTTTCAGAATTCTGCCTGCAGCTACAAAGACTAGAAAAATAGCTAATACATGAAAATTGTTATTATGTAGTGGTTCCAGCAGCTGAACTTTAAGAGGAAACTGTTGACAAAAATCACACAAGAAAGCAGTACAGGGAACTCCCATTAATGTCCTCATTACTACTTTATTCTCTTCACTTTATCGTCTTAAGAAGTAATAAGGTAAAGCCTTTTTATAACAATTCCTGCATGTGATGCATGGTAACTTCCACATTTCAAAGAGCTCTGCTGAAGGAAATAACTGAGCTTTCTCCAAGTGTCCACAGGGGACGAACACTCTTACAGACTTCAGGACATTTGTACCTTTCCTTTGGCAGCTGAAGCATTGCTATGCTGATAGTATCGGTTTCACTTCCTGAAAAAAGTTTTTCCAAAATCAGTCATTTTTGGTTGAGGGAGAAGCCTAAAGTTTCCACATCACATTGTTCTCAGTAAACAGGTCTTTCCCTTTTTTCTTGTTTATTATTGTCTTAGAACAAAACCATTAGAAAAATTCATATAAGTGGTAGAAAAGGTAGAAAAAACAATTCAATTGCTAGTGAGCTGACATGATGTCTTTACCACATACCGAACAGTTCTAGAGAGTACAGTTAGCTGCATAAGTAGATGAAATTTTGGTTCACATATAAAAAATAAAACACACCCCTACCAATAGATCCACACCCTGTTTTAATCGCCCTGAAAGATGATATGGAGATGCTGACTTGGACAACTGTCTGAAAATCAAAAATAAAAAACTTAAGTGGTTCTTTTGCAACACGTTGCTCCCAGCTTTGAAGTGCATACACTGATGCAGCTAGTTATAACTCCAGCTCCAGCACTGCTATTTAAAATCTTATTCTACAGTCAACTGGTTGGGGAAAGTGTCTCTATTTTTTTTTTTTTTTTTAATATTGTTTCTTCTAGGACAGCATTCCCTGAATTACAGAGAGGTTCCAAAATTGCTCAATGAAGTGAGAATGACTGTAGTTACATTCTGGCTCCTATTTTAAGTTCATTTTTAAGTTCTGAGATCCTGTTACTCTGTGGAACAACTAATGACTACAAAATAGCCAGATTTGCTTCTCATTTAAACCAATCAAGCAATGAAATGTTGCTGGCTTTGATGGAACTTCTGATTTTTGGCAATAACCATCAAGAAGCTCACACTCACCAATGCTCAGAGATCAACAGGAACTCATCTATAGATCAGCACTGACCTATTCCAGATAACTATCTCACCCAGAACAAAGATGTGAACACTTTATAAGCATGAGTTGCAGTTTGAGATACTGAAAACCTATGACACTGTAGTAAAAGGGGGTGAATGTTCCCCTCCAAAAGAAATGGTATTTCTTTTATCTCCCTAAAACAGTAATTCAGATGGTTGGAAAAAAGTAAGAGAAAAGTAATATATTATTCTTTCACAACATCCTCCACCCAAAAAACATTATTCTGGAAAAGACATATGAATCAACTTTTTTTAGTTTGAAATTTTAAGGACAGTTACTTATTTAATAAAAAACTCCAGTTGAAATAAATATTCAGCATGTTATAAAACTTCTTACGAAACACTGTGGTGTTTTTCAGGCTACCTCTATCACCAAGTTCTGCAGAAATGATGAATCCCTTTTCTCCTTTTCCTGGCCACAGCTGCAAGAAAAAATGAACCTTATCTCCCAGGATTTTTCCATTTATGTGTAGGACTCATTGTCCACTGGCTTCCCCTGCTATCAAAAGAGGTATTACTGGAGCCTATGCCCAAGATGGCATCGGACTGCAGAGTTGATTAAGAAAGTCTGGTGGCAGAATAATCATGTACTGAGTGATGCAAATTACCACTGATAGCATATATTCATAAATCCTGGAGAGAATATATATTTAATCACCTCCAATGATTATGAAAAATTGATTCTGACCATTACATTAGAACGTCAGTATTTTTATTATAAAACTGACAAAGTCTGTAATGATCTTGAAATCAACTTTCTTTTGCTTCAAGACTTATCTCCTTGTAATCTCTTACAGTACTTTCTTTTAGCTAGAAACCTTCCACCAGCTATTCTAGTTGCCTAACCAGAGCAATGATTTGAAGCCTGGCACAGGACTTGCTCAACAGATATTTATCTGTGGAGTTTTTATGGCTCAAAAATTTTTTCAGCCTTCAGTTATCAAATACAATATCTTTTCTTCTGTAGTAAATACAATCAAATAGTCCTACTTGTATATCACTCCTAGTGCTATAAGGCAAAGTTGTGAACTGATTTTTAGTGCATCTCTTCTGCACAATCTTTTGCAATGCTTAAAATTTATTCTCTGTATTTGGCCAAATTGTGGGTTTCCTTTGCTAGGCCTCACAAAAGTTGTTTCTTCGTAGTTTAGATGTTATAAGGAACAGATGGTAAATCAGGAGGTACAAAATAATCTGGTCCATAAATTCAGAGCATGGAATCTAATCATTTTTGTGGTAGCTTTTAACTAGCTTTGTTTTAGAAACTCTTCAGGCATTTGTAATTTCAAGTAGCAGATAAATGTAGCACTTTTGTCAGGACTGAAGTTACTACAGTATTAAAGCTAAATGCATTCTAGCTTCTAGACAGTTATGCTAGGTCTGATCAAACTTGCATCTAGTCAACAGCTAAGGTTTGATTATGCAATTTTAAAAGCAATGAATTAAGCAAAAATGTTTCATAATTTTCACAGCACTCTTTCTACTGTGCTGAACTCTTTGTATAAGTACAGTCGGCAATCCATTCAAGCTGTTCACATTTGTATCTGACAGAGAAGCAGAATAATTTATAACCTGGCTGGCATTTTCATCAGGAGTTCTCTATAATGTGTGCTATGGGGTTATCATGGGGTATTGATGTCACTGGAAATACCTGTGATCTCTATGCTACATGATAGTGCAACTCAAACACAGGTGCTTGAAAGTCATGCCCCTTGTTTGGAATTCTTAAAGTTCTTAATAAATCTGACATGCTGTAAAGCGCCTACTCTTATTGGTGTCCTACTGCTGCTGCTCTTTGCAACTAGATACCTGCATGCTTCTCTGCTCTCCAGCAGAGTCTGTCTTGGTACCAGGTTCACAGAAGTCATCAGATTTCTGTGTCTGATCAGCTAAGAACACCAAGGAACACTCATAGGAAACCAATAACTTATAATTTGAATAAAAAGGCTTAAAATGGACAAATATATGAACATCAAGCTAATCAGGTTCTACAAGAAGACAGATCTCAAAAGAATAGTCTTAAAAGATGAGCTAAATTTGCTGTTGTGTCTGCAATATTTATAGATGTGCACAACAAAATTAAAGTGTCAGACTTGGAGATGATATGTAAGGCTGTACAAACTCAGCCTTCATCTGAACTCCAACAGTCCTCTTCCTGATTCACACTGTATAAAGAAACATGAACTGATAATCTTTCACATTAAATGGCAAAGATGATGTAAGACTATAATTTGGTGGCGGATACTTTTCATTGGACCTTTGGAACCCCTTCAGAATCTAAGATGTGGCAGCTCAGACACACAAAATAAATACATTTAAGAGAGAGGACATTTTGCATAAATGGGAACTTGGGAACCAAACATATTGGTGCAGTATTGTGTCCATCATAATTAATACTGCTTCTATGCTTGATCATTTAGCACAGAATGTTATACTAACACAGGTACAGTACTGAGTTACCTGTGTGGTATGGCATTGCTATACTGTAGTAACATTCCTATACATGTTACTACTCATTTTAGTCTAAGTGATTCTTAAGACTGTGCCCAGAAAAATTATTTAAATCTGCCCATTTTTAATGTGACACTATAATACCATGTAAAATCAATGCAGAGTAGATATGACCTGTTCATTATAAGCAGTTCTTGCTATCTATTGCTCTTTTTCTCTGCTCACATTCTCACTCCCTTTCTAAATATCTGCAGTCATCTTTCTAGTTCTTCAGAACGAACCTGAAATTCAAACTGTTCAAGAGGAAGCTCTTATCATTCACCTCTAAGGTGCAAAGCAAAAAGTACTATGGGAATCAGTGGGGACCAAGCTTTCCAATACGAGGTAAAGTTATCTCAAATTATCTCAGGAAACTCAAAAAAAAGCCGACACACACACACACACAAAAAGTAAAAACAAGCAACAATAAAAAAAAAGCAGAAGATCTTTTCCTCCATTCTCCTCTTTCTGTGCTGCTCATGAGAGGTAAAGATGCAGACTTATCTAGAAGCTTGGAAAGATTTCCACAGCACATCCTTAAAAATCAGTACAGTTGACTCCAGCCTAGTTCTACCACTGGCAGTGACATGATCAAGTAAGAGCAGCCAAGGAGATTGCTCCTCCACTTACTCCTGTTGGCATTCTCCTTTGACTTCTGTGGACAGCTGGTGCAAGTTAATTAAATTAAATCTGGCCTACAGGAGAGTAATGGAAGCTGCTGCATTTAGGAATTGAGCAGTGTCCCTTTCCAGAATATTTGTGAGCCCCTCTGTGATAATTATTTGACAGGAATAAACCCAACAGAGTAAGTCCCCCAAGTTAGCACATGTGAGCTATGCACCAATAAAGCAAACCACAGTGCTTTATCACAAACATAGTACCCCATGACCTGAAAACATCGTATCTGCACAGCACTATGCCAGATCTAATAAATCCTGTCTCTCAGCGGGGGTAATTAACTCTTGCATAGTATTATGCTGATACTTTTAAACAGTTTCCATTTCCTGAGCTACCTTATGTAGCACCAGCTTGGGAGCCTCTGAACTACACATCACTGTAGACATGTCCATTGTGTGTCAGATTTTAAAAGGCACTGGAAACCAGTCACTGAAGCAGCACGTGTGGATAGGCTTTAACTTTTGCCCTTCGGTTACAAAGGACTCAAATGTCCCTACATGTTTTTTTCCTGTCTAAAGAGACAAGAAACAGGAAGAAGCCATAACTGTATTTCTCAGATTCTTTCCTCTCTCCACTTTGCTGGATGCTTTACACCCCAGATTCACCCTGTCTGGTTGTGGGATAGGAGCAAACAATTTCTGCTGAATTCAGCCTGAATCCATGAAGTTACTGTCTTAGGCTACCTTAGGTTGCCACTAGCTATCAAGCAAGCAGGCAGCAGAGCATTCAGGATGATTCTCCAGAAGAAAGCTGTTATAAAGGGTACAGACAGGCCATCACAATTAATCAAGTTACAGCAGTGTAATGAGTTCCTAGCTTAACAGCCAAGCAGCTGTAATTAGCGGCATGTACATTGCTAGCTTACTGCAAGTCAGAGGGTGATGTATACTTAGATAATATACTTTGCATGGGTACTGCACAAGGAGTATGCACTCAGTTATGTCTCAGCTGAAAAGCTTTATCTACTTAAACTGATCATTTAACTGTTGATAATCACATGTGCATCCAAAGTATCTAATTTCTGTCACATCTGGTTAGTGATCATCAAGCCAGTCAGTCCTACAAAGCAAGTGTCAACATTCAGTCATACACATATTTTCTTATAGCATCCTTAAGGATGATGAGGCAGATGATATAATCTAAATATTGCATAGAAATACTGCATATTTTCTAAATATTATAGTATGGTGAAGTCTTTCTACTTCAGTCACAGTTGCCATTATTTATGGAATAACTTCCAATATCCAAACATTGTCATTGTTAGTACCTGTTCTGCTGGAGAGATGAACTGTACAAAAGATGAGGAGTATCAGAAAGACCCAACCAAAAATTCTCCAGGAATACGTCAGGATGTGGCTCTTGTATCAATGTCATAAAAACAAACAGTATAGCATAACAGGTTATTACTTAAGGAGAGATTTCTGTGCAAGGAAAGCCTTAGTTAATCCTTAAAAGTGAGTGAGGCTGATTGCTCTCTAGTCATGCCACGCCTGAGGCAGATGACTCTACAGACTTGCCATACCCAGGCCTGTGGTTGGGGAGGGGATATGCATAGAACTGTGCCTTGCTGATTGATCCTCAGAGAGGAAAATATAATCTCAGCTAGATGAGTGTTTGCTGGTTTCTCTGCTGTGACTGAAATGGCTGACACTATTAATGTACAAAAATAGCTCTCGGCTTGAGAATCAGAAATGAGTAAATGAATGGCTTTTTGTCCTACAGGTAGACTGTAGTTTCAGAATAAGCAAAAGACAAAAACCAACAGGAGCTACTTCATAAGGGCATGCACAATAAAATTTGTCAAATACCTTTTATGGACAAATTCAGTCTCTGCACTTGGATCACCTACATCTCTTTTCAGTATTTGTATTTCCATTTGGATTAGCAGCTGGCTCTCCTTCAGCATTTTTAAACGATTCTGAACTGTATAATTGGCATGGGATGTTTCTAACTCACAGTCAGGTCATTTATGAGGATTTACACTGATACTCTCACAGAGATACTGCGTCACACAATACTCATGCTACTTGTGAAATACAGGATACTTAAGGAAACACACATGTTGAAAGTACTTCTTTGATCTAAGGTATAATAATGGTGTGGCAGGTGCACCTGCCCCAATAAAGACCAAAGCATCTCGACTGCTGAAAGAGTTAAACTAGAAGTCGCCAGCCCCATGGTGATTGTGGCCATGCACAGACCTTGGTCGAGGGAAAGGAAAGGCAAGGCCCCTCAGACAACAGACAAGGCCCTCAGCCAATGAAATGCCTCAGTTGAGAAAAGTTTTTAGACTGTTGACCATATTATGACCACATCTCAGATTTGACTAGGGTACAAATGGAGCTCCACTGGAGGGCAAATTGAGCCAGTCGCCTTGGAGCAGTGGGTCTGCAGTCAGGGACTCTATCCTTGGATCAGAATGCTGCCTAAGATAAGTCCTTGAGTTAGCAAGCCCTCGCCTTGTTGGGGGAGTGATTGTACATTTTGGGTCATGAAGTGCTAAGGCTTGGACAACAGGCCCAAGCCATTGTTGACCTATAGATGAACCCTGTATATTTCATAACTGGTAACCATTATGCTAACAAGTATTATACTAAGTTATAATAAACCACCTAAACCACCTATCCTGATGTAAAAGTGGAAATGTTGAAGCCTGAGCACCAGGCCCTGAACCGAAACTGTTAACTCAGAATGTAATCCTTAATGTTATATGCATGGAGGATGTAGCTACCTTGAAAGTATCTTTCCCTTCCTTTGTATGTGAATAGAACAAGAGAGTCATGGAGGCTGGTGTCTGTCCCCAAGACGAGATGTGATGTGAGACCTTGTGCATAACCCCATCAGATAAGCAGAGAAACTCCCTTAGCTCCTTCCTTGACCCTGGCCAGGCTCTGGGGGGAACCTAATGTGATATTGAAACCAGATATTTCCGCTTAAAACAAAGGTGCCAGCTATTCTGTCTTGTCGATCTCTGGTATATAAGGCTGGACCCGCTCACAGCGACTTTGGGTTCCTCACCTACGTATGGACGCACTGCGTAGGATTTCCCCCTTGCTGGGACAGGCTCTGCAAACCCTCGCTGTAACCGGGGCTGCCCAGCCACTGCGGGGCTGGGTGATGGTAACATGTGCAAGTGGTGATGGATCTTTTCTTAATCACTATTGTCTCTCTCTCAGGTAGTAATGATTTGATGCATTACCCTGTATCTTCCTATTTGTTTAAGTGCACTATTCTGTCTTTTTTTACTGTATGTTTTCTGTATTCTGTTATACTATTTAGTTATTTTGAGTAAAATACACCTGCTCTTTTCACTCTGGTATTTGAGTTTAATTGGTATCCCTGATCAGTAAAACAGGTCATCATCCCTAAAACTTAAGCTTAAATTGGTTCTGTAGTGTTAGTTCTGTTTGACAGACATCTGAACCTGTAGTTTACTAAAGTAAACTAGTTTACTAGTGCTAAACAATTTTGATTAAAATAAATCTCACTTCATGTACCTGTTTTGTCTGATCTGAGAGATTCCACGACATGGCAATAAATAAATTTGCATACAACCTTTTAATGATTGGAAAAACTATGTGAAAGTCTTCCCAAGAAAATATTTCCTATTTAACTAAAAAGAAGGATTGAAGTGTAATTTATATTCAGAAGAAATGGAAAAATGTGCTTGAGTTGGCTTTTCTGTACTACCAGTAATTCCCTAATAATCTTCTGAAAATAAGTTGAAAATGTATCATGCTGCAATATGGTAAAACAATACATAAAATTCCACCGGCTGAATTGTCCTGATAAGGTCTGTAGAGCCAAAACCTTGCTCTCACATATATATAGTCCGTTACAAGATACGCTTTGGGCAGTGGTACTGAAGAAAGAAAACGAAAACAGAAATCAGATGACAACAACTCTTTTCCACAAAAGTGTTTTGCTAATGTTTTGAAAGGTACCTTCTAAAGGTCATTTTAGACAGACCTTATTTCTGCTCTTAAAAAGAACCACGCATTTTTAAATTCTGCTAATTAATGCAGCTTCTACCTATCTGCTGAGGGCAATAAAGGGCAGATTTGGTCTAATGCTACTGCAAATCTAACAGAAAGTTGCAGTAGGCAATGGCAGTATATTGTTCTAAATTCTTTGTACTACAGTCTCCTTTAAAATTATGATTAAGACTTGCAAAACCCTAGTTTTTAGTATTATAGTGACAAATAGTATTCTAGTGTCTTCAAGATTCATGCAATACTAACCAAAGCAGTAAAATCTTACTGTTTGCAAATCTTGTCACCTTTCCCCAAGTCATAACACTTTCTGTTTGCTACCATCCTTCTTCAGATCATGCCTCAACTTACAACTTTTTCTAAGTAGGATCATTTTCTTTTATCTATAACTTTCAACATACATTTATGTTATGACTTAACTAACAATGGAACAAAATCTTCAAGTTACTAAAAATGTCAACAACTTAGACTGGACTTTAAGATTTGAAAAGCCTACTCTAAAACTAAAATAAAGTTCTATATCTGCATCTCTATAGATCTTCCGCTGGTCTTTCAGTGTTTTCTTAGACTGCCGTAGTGCATTAACTTAAAATAAATGTACACTGTGCTATGTATCTTTTAGATCCTATGCAAGATTTTGAAATTACAAGTGTGCACCATTCAACCAAAGACCATTAAGTGAAAAGATCAGATAATAATAAAGTCAAGAAATCAGCAGTTCCAACTAAGCTTTCATCCTGATTAAAGCTAAACTTGAAAATGCATGAAACAACACTTAGCATTATATTCAAATCTTTAGACATACTCTGCATAGTAATTCAACATCAATAAAACAGGCCCAATTAAGAGATCTCAGCACTATAACAAATGGTAAAAACTTGTTTTGGTTCTTTTCCCTATGACCAGTCATTCCAGCTTCTCTCTAATTAGGAGTAAAGGATACCAGAAATTTTGTAAAGCCCAAACAGGAATCACAGTGTTCTTTCAGCCTAAACCCACAGCACGTTTTGCCATTCACAGCCACAGAATCATCCAGGCTGGTCCTCAGTCTGACTTCCTGCTCTCAGCAGTATCAAGACCATTCAGACCAGATTGTCCAGGGCTTCATTGAATCAGGTCTTGGAAACATCCAAGGATGGTGACCGCACAGTCTACTGGACCAATCGAGCCAAGCGCTCTACTGTTCTCACAAAGGAGGCAAAATTTCTTGCTGTTCCTGAACCAGTCTTTGCCATTTAGGTTCTTTGCCACTCTAGGTTACCTGTTCCTGTGGCAAAATAACATGACCAATAGGAGACAGAAAATATGGTGGCTGTCTTTACTGAGACCCACCTAGAGAAAGTTAGCCTCTTCTAAATAAATCTTTGTTTATATTTAGAGAGAAATCCAGATTTTCTTTGAAAGGTTTCAAAAGAAAACAAATGCAGGTAACACCAAACTTCCAGGGAGGAGTGAGGGGACAACATAAGAGCATTTTTTACCTTTTTTACTGCAGGTTGTAAAGTTAAAGCCAGAAATTTTAAAACATTCACTCTCAAATGAATATGTCATTTTAAAGAAGGGAAAAATACTTACCTGCTAGAGATAACTATACCTGTAACATAGCTTCTATTAGAAATTATGCTAGTTTAGAATACTCTGAGTGTATTAGTGTCTTCACCAAAGTTTATGTACAGCTTTACTCTAAATATTGTCTACTGTACCTTAAATATTTTTTGCAAACCAGGATCATTAAGTCTGTTTGCCATATCACTAGAGCTTATCAGACTAAAAAAACCTTACACTACTTAGTTAACATGCATTTTGCAGCTTTGTGTATTTATTAGCTTTCTGTATTTAAGTATATATATCTTTTTCAGTCATAGTTTCTGAATATTAATAATAAAATGTAACTGCAGGATAAGGACAGAAAGTCTGATTGGGTCCTTTTACTGTTGCTCTTCCAGAAGTCTTAAATTCTATTGCAGCAATAGAAAGAAGAAAGATTACTGCATAAAACCCCTCCAAAATCCAATCAACCAACACAAAGTCCATCCAGTTACATGTCTGTGTCCAGGCAAGAACTCTCTCCCACTGTAGCCTCATGTCCTGCTGCCTTTCCCTTTCTGAGATCAGGATATTAATGCAGACATACATTCCATCTTCATCTCTCTTTCTCCATGTCTGAAATAAGCATTCATAAATGGCACTGGGATTTGTACTAGAAATAATAGTTTGGCAGAGTAATATTCATGTATCAAACAGCTTGAAGGACTGCAGTCTGAGGGAAGACTAAAAGAAGCAGAGTGGCTTTGCTTGACTGTGTAATACTTAATATGAAGCATGAGAGCAACGTGCAAGTTCCTCAAGAGTACAAACAAAAGGAGTAATTACTGAGGTGAACACGAGGAACATGTAAAAATAAGATGCAAAAAAATATTTATAATAAATATATGGGAAAATTTCAAGACAGCAATATTTATCAGACTATAAAACATTTCTGCCTGCTAATTTCCCCGTTGCAATCACTCTTTTTAAAATTCTTTTTTTCTTTCATTTTTGAACTAAAGAGAAGAAAATTCCTCATCAGGTAAAGATGGGTAGGAGGTGGCCTGAATGATTCAAGTCATATTTTTCTAAGTCTAACCTCCCATAGTATGAGTCGTGTTACATCCAAGCCACAGGGTAACATACATAACATAAACAGATACACAAAGGTGACATTCCCATCTGGTAATTACAGTTAAATCAATTAGTACTGACAATAAGAAAATATCACTGGTTAACATACTTGAAATCAAATAGAATATCCTGTTAATGGGGCTGACTTCAGTAGGAAAGAAGTGAAATCATCTTTCACTTGCATTCCAGCTTGTATCCATACAACTCTACAAATACTGGGAAAGTGATAAAGAATTATTCTTCATCAACTAGATTCATACCACAGACATATGGCCAGATGGGTAACATCTCAAACCCTGAGAAACATGAAACTGAATGGTAGGTAAACTGAATTCAGTAGGTAAACTGAATTTAACTCCACTTTTTCTGCAAATGTGTAAAAAACTGTTTTGGAAATTCTTCTGTAGTGTGGACCATAAATAGTAACTCTAAAATGTACAGAAGTAGAAAACATGTGTCAAAAGCACTTTATTTGACCCTGTTCTACCAAAAATATCCTACAAAAATTACTTCCTGTGCTCAGTTTAATCCATCACAATCTACTACCATTTTAGCTATATAATCCATTACTTATCCTACACACTCATGTGCGTTTATGTACTGACAACATTAGAAAGAAAGGATTTATTAACAGCCTCTCAGTCGACACTTACAGGGATTATGGTTCTTCGGTTCCCCATTTCTCTCTTATTTCCTCAGTTTAAAAGTTCAATTACAAAATTTCTAACATTAGGAAAACACTGTATTTTTAAAAACACAATCTCTTCCTTAGAAGCCAGGACCTGCTTGATTTGAGCTTCCCTGTAACTAGTGTCTCTGCCTCCCACTACTTCACAGTGATTAAATAAGCAATGAAACATTTCGAGTGTCTAATGGGGCAACCTGCTAACTAGATTAAATATGACAAAGGAATGGGATCTTAGACCAGATGTGCATATAATCATAATTAAAACATACTGCAAAGCAGGAGTTTCAAACAGGACAATCTCTGTGGCTTCCTCACCCGCAGAGATAACCAGGGCTGGGGAAGACTTAACCTAGGCATTTAGAAACCCACTGACACACTCCCTCCCAGGAGTTTCTTAGAGGAGAGAGAAAGGAGTTTACACTCTGGCTGGTATTTTATATGATGGCACAGAAATGGTATTAAGCATCAGCATTCAATGTGGAGAGTTCAAACCTGTAGTTTGTATTTTTATCTCTGAAAACACAGGCAGGGAATTCCACACCATGGAAGGATGGGTGAGCATTGTAACCTTTAGGATTTACTGGAGCCCATGGTTATGAGAGAATACCACAAGCCTTTCACACTGAATTTGTATTTGCAACAATTTTCCTGATACACAGTGAAAAAAAAAAATGCAGCAATTTGAACTAGAAGAGGCAATAAATTTCCTAACTCTTAGGAAAGCCCACCACTGTGCCTTTGAAAAGATAAAATCCAAGAGGTAAATCTGTAATTTACCTAAACTGCTGGACAAGAAAATTTGAAACAACCTAAAAGAATCTGCTACAAAGAGGTATGACTGTTCAATAGCTAGAGATTACCATAGTTACATGAGCATGCTACAGCATTCATAAATATTGTGGTCCATATAAGCACACTTCTCAAACTATTTACAACAATTTGACTAATTTGTACCCTAACTACATTATCCAGACTAAACCCATACCTGTAAATTTCTACTTGCTGGGAGCTTATATAGAAGCTGGACATTGCATCCATGAAATACCTCCCTCTATACACACTGGGTACATAAATGACAATCTGTACCACATGGAGTTCAATTGAAAATATTCTGCAATTTTCTCAGATTTTCCACTACAAGCTGTACTTTACGCATCTGAACGGAAAAAAAGAAAAGAAAATATTGACGAGATTTTGTAGAACATAACACAGGCTCTTTTTTCTTCCTTCCATTTTAGCTGTAAAACATTTCCCCAGGTGATCTGATCACTAACTCCATCTGTGCTTTGTTAGAAGTAAACAGAACAGCTCATCCACCTCAGCAGGTTACAAGCACTAGTAAGCGTAGCTACCTTGGTGTAGATGCAGCTGACTCGCGTTCAAAGACATACATACCACAGCAGCCCAAAACAGTCTTGATTTTTACCTCTTCTTCTTCCTTCCTATAGAGATATTCATTCCATAGGTTCCACTCTCCAATGTCTCTGAGAACTTTATTTAGGTTGCAGATTAACTGTGCTGTACTATGCACCCCAGGACTGCTATGACTATATGCATGCACACGTGTATGAGTACAGGGAGTAGGACAGGGAGGAAGAGTGCACAACAAACTCAGTTAACCTGCATAACAGAAAATCAGCTTTATATTCTCTTCCAGATTGTGTCAGGGTCCTAGAGACAAAAATGAAGCTTGCACAGATTTAATCTGTAAACTAAAACTTTATGTAAAATTTTCACACATACCGGTGGGCAGGATGTTCAAGCCAAGAGAGACATAATCAACAATCCCAGAGCCCAAGCTTATTTATGTAACTTTTCTAAGATTATTTCAGTTTTAGCTTATTTATCAGGTTATGGCTTTTCTCAGGACTCCACAACCCTTTATTCCTTTTTATTTGTCTGATCTCACGGTTGACCCAGGTTGCAGCAGGAGGTTGGACTAAAGAACTCTTGAAGTCCCTTCAAGTCTGAATCTTTCTTTAATCCTGTGATTCCAAAAGGAACGGCATCTTTATCATTTGTTGATCACCCACCTCTCTTACAGATTCTGAAAACTCTAAGTGTTCAGTCTGCACAAGTGAAAGGTTAATTATTTCAATTTAAAAGATAAGAAAATCTCCTCTCTATCAGTGACATGTCTCCACTTTGGGGTCTACAAAACTGAACACAGAATTGAAACTCCATTTCCTTTTTCAAGTCAGCATCACTACATAAGTCTTAGAACAGCATGATAAAGAAATGTGACTATTTCTTTTATCTACTTGTGGTAATTGCCATAAGCTGGTCTCATGCTGTAAAGCTTGATATCTATCACCGTTCTACTTGCATAGTTTGGCCCTGATCCACAATATGCAGAACAAGCAACACATTCCAGATAATAGTTCCTGCTAATGTTGGCATGTGTAACTAACTTAATTTAATTTAAATACCCACCACACCAGCACTGGGTGTGCCGCCTGCAGTAAGGTTTAGAATCACAATCTTTTCCACCATGCACAGAGTAATTAGTTATTCCACCATCACTATCATTTTCATGTTGTAGCTAAAACTGCAACCTGTTATGGTTCTTCCACAAGGCACATCTTTGAAAAAGCCTCAGTACCACACCAGGAAAAATACAGTTTCACAGTCTACTGAGAGACTGATCACTCCCATGCTGAGCCTTTCCCTGAAGTCTTGCTGCACGAATTAGGACTGCTGTAGTACTTCTGCATTTTAGACTTGGCTGGCAGAGCAGAGACAGGATTTCCCTTTCAGCTGGGATGAAATAGCTCTTTTTTTTCAAGTTAGAAATAGGATTTCAGTGAAGGAAAGCTCAAAGATTTTTGTGGCATGGATTATGCTTACCTCCTGGACAATGTCTCATGGCCATTTTACACCGTCTGGATTCTGCAATGGTTGGGCACGGTACCGTGTCTTTTGCTGGCTTCTTCACAATTTGTCTTGTTCTTGTTTCCAGGCCCCACTTAAATCCACATGTTTTGTTATTTCTGCTGCAAGTTCCCCACTCACTCCACTGACCCACTTCACAGCCTTCTGATAAAACAAAAGAAAACATGAGTGAGCAATTCTTCTGGGTTTTCCTTTTTTTTTTTTTTTTTTTTTTTTAATTGGAATACACTGTTAGAAAGCCCTACTTGAAACCTTTACTGTTAACAGGCAAAAACTTAGAAATAAAATAAAAATCTCTTACAGAACCTGAGCGAAACTTTTTGGCAGGCAACAAACTGAGCAGAAAACCATCAGACTATCAGTCAGTGTGTACAGACATCAGGTCAGTCCCAAATACTCAAAATCCCTCCTAAAATCACGAGATTGATTGAAAGTTTTCTCTTAATAAATAAATCCTATTTGGTTGTCACCTGGATTTGCAAAACTCAGGAGTTCACATTTCCAGGTCCTCTCCATTGTGAAATACAAGGAATACTCTTGAAAGAAACTCTGTCCTGACACAATCCCCAGGCTTCAAGATAAAACACCAAATTGTGACATGGGAGAAATATTATGAGAATTGTCAATGCTGGCTCAGAGTTATAAAGTAAATTTCTACTAAAAAAACTTATTTGGTGCTTTATATTTATTACTTTCTAATGGAAAAAGGAATAGCTGCAGAGAATCTAAAAGTGAATTTGAAGCCCAAATGTTACAGGAATTCAATCGGCCCTGTCCTGGGTTCTTGCCTTGCTAAAAGGCAAAATGAGCAGATAGTTTTATGAGGGCAAGAATCCAACAAGTACATCACTGTTCTAATGCAAAAACTGGCCTTCCTGAAATCTTACAAATTCTGAATCATAAATCCTCATACAAAGTGATTAAAAGTTAAGAGGACAGAACTTTCTGATGCAGAACAGAGTGGCATTCCCAATAATGCAATATTTCAGTTTGGAAAAAACCTATTATTATTATTTATTATTATTAGGGGTAAAGAAATACAGATACAATTCATTATTGAATACTTCTTGATAGGAAATGTTAAGTATCAGCTTAAAAATAGTGCCGTATTTGAACCTGGCCATCTGGCCAAAGGCCTGCTTCAGCAGCATTGCTGTGTTAGAAGACTCACCCACACATTCCATAAGCTCTTCCAAGGCTGCAAATCCAGGGGGGCATCCTCGGAAGCAGCGGCCTCTGTGCGAGTAAAAGCCAGTTTTGCATTTGGTGCAAAAGTCTCTGCTAAAACAGGAGTCGCAGTTTTCTATTCTGCATCCTGAATCACAAGGATCATAAGGAACAATGAGACAGCTAAGTTGGGGTGAGACTAAAACTGAAAGGACTTATAAAGCAATAAAATAGTATTCCTCATTATAGCACTTCTGGTTTTGCTGTCATCCTGAAATCTATCTGCTCTGTCAGAGAAATTACAATTAACTGTAATAATTTACCATGTTTTCCCTACATCCTTTTAATCTTTTGTTTTTTTAATTCAAAACTGTAGATAAAACCTGTCGTTAAGTGATATTTGAGTTAATTACATCTTTTTTGAGGAAAAACATTCAATGTAAATTATTTTTGGTTTTAAGTAATTTTGAGGAAACTAAGATGCAACAAATTATTTTGGGAAGTATGCATGTATTATATGTACTGCCTTCAGTTTATTATTTGTCATTGAAAGCAGGATACATCTTTTTCCATGAGTTGTCCCTATAAATAGCTGAATGAATTATATCTGATGTCCATATCTACACATGTGCTACCATGCAAAAAGCCTCAATTTTTCTGGATATAATTCCTCTCTATTATTAAGGCAGTTAAGCCATAAAAAATAACCATTATTAAATAATTAAAAGACAAAAAGATATAATAAGTAGCAAAACACCCCAAAAAACTATTGTCTTTTGAAATATTGGATTTCTCTGAAAATTTAAGAGAAATATTGTCTTCGGTACATTACAGACTCAGAAGCAGACTGTTCAGAAACATCCTATACCATACTAAAACATGGCAACTTGGAAATGAACTAGATATCAACAATCATCTGCACACCTGGAAAGCAGAAATACTTACACAGAGGCTTATGAAAGTCAGTCATACATAACTACAACAAAATGCCAGGGCAAAAGGTTCCAAAGATTAAAAAGTAAAAGCCATTGGAACACTAATGAATACTTCAAAATTATTTTTTTAAAAAACCTAATCCTTCAGCTAATATACTTAATTTATATATACTACATTAACTGTATCCTTTCTTCAGCTATCTGAAGTCACAGAAGGAGGCATTTGTTATTCATGTCATGAAACAAAATACTAATCTTTTTTAGTGACTTCTGTCAATCATTTATTCTTCATTCTTTTCTAAAGAAAAAAATTCCACAAATGTAAGGACTTCTGAAATAGCTATTGGTAAATATCCCCTAACAACACTTCACATTTGGCCAATCTTTATAAAACAGATCTTAATAATTATTCTTGAACTTCAGCAGACCAAACCAGGGCATACTGTAACACTTAAACTGGGTGGTGGTAGAAAATTATCCTTTGTCAGCAATTAGGGAAATATGAGGCTTTTTAGATCAGATTTCTTGTGGCATTGGAAAATAAATTTGGCAGATTGCATGAAAAGAAAAGAAAATATTTCAAATGCTGGTACACCTTCCTTTGGTTAGAAGGAATGTATACAACAGTTCGAAGCTTTGCACGGCCAAATGTAAGTTCTGCAGGCTCTATTTATACACAACCATGCATAATCTGCATGCTACCAACTCCTGTGTCCAGCATCTCTCAAAGGGGCTTTTAGAACTTTTATATAAGTTTATATAAGCAGCACTAGTTGCACTTCTTATCACAGTTTAGTTTATAGGAAATTCCCAAGAACAATACATGATTTTTCACAAGGGTTGAACCAATCTCCAAAGAACAGGAGATCAATGCCCATACAATGACCCTGCAAAATCACTTTCCCAGATTAATGTGTCTGCAAGGCAAAACGGTATGGTGAGCTGCTCTGGAAATGTACCGCAATAGTTAATTGCAAATCTGGTTTGTTACGCTCAAGATGTACTGCAAGTATTTTATTCATTGCAATGCTTGAATCAAACATCCAGTGTGTTTAAATATTCAGAAAAAAACATTTGCCTCTTGCCCACCCACACAAGACAGTTTGAAAAGACATCAAGGTTTTTCCGAATCATGTAGTCCAATGATGAGGTGCAGAACAAAACATTAAAAGAAAAATTAGCATCATGTGACCCTCCCTCAGATCCAAGTGACGCAAGTATATTTTTGAAATAATGTTTTAACTATTGCTTCAAAACATGTTGTAGAGTAACATGTTTAGAGTTTACTCCATTTGAACTTTTTGGGTGGAAGATGGATTAAATTAAAAACTTCTTGTACAAGTTGCTTTTTGATAACATATAAACATGCTTAGTAAGCGAAAGCCTTCCCCACCTTATGCTGAAGATACCCCCCCTAAAACTATTGCTATTTAACAGTACATATGTGAATACTCCATGATAAATGAATGAATCAATCTTTCAGTTTCTTGATCACAGTTCAAAATTCCCATCCTATTTACATTTTTTGCTTTGCATTCTATGCCACTTTTCTTCAGTATCACAGTAGAATCCCTGCCATGATAATTATATTTTGGAGGCATTAGCAGGGGCTTCAGGGTGAAGGTTGGGTGGAGATCTCCACTAAGGCAGTTTATTTTCAATTTTTTTCCTACGAAAATTACTCCAAATATGAAATGTCTATTATTTAATCTGTATCAGATGCAATTTAGGGGGAAATACTGAAATAATATTATTAATACTTTAAGAATTCTGAAATCAAAACATCAATTCACCACAGTGATATTCAGCACAATACTTAGGGTTACTGGCTGCTAATCATAATGATAATTTAACTCAGTAACAGAGAACACTGTAGCAGAAGATCAACTGGGAGCAACAACTCCTTTCTGTCATCCTCCATACACCCAGTTTCAGATCATGAAGATGGTGGTGCAGCTAAGCCTTGCATAGATTTTTTAAGTAAAATTTAAATAACCTATACTAAAAATCTGAAGAGAAGTACTCTAAAAATTAGAAGAGCTAACTTTCTAAAAGTCTATTTCCAATCACAAACTGTCACAGCAGTGGTTATAAAATAAAACATTATAGAGTTTATTATTTTTTTGTGCCTAGCTTCATCTTATTACATGGTTTCAATCCTTCTGGGGCAATTTTTCCTATTATTTTTTTTTTCTAATAAAAGTGCTATTAAAAAACTATTTCAAATATGACTGAGATTAGTAAATTAGAATAAATTAATTCTTTAACTTCTTTTCCTTTTACAGCTAAATATACCAACGTGGAGAGATAAAGAAAGTGCACAAATTTTTAATTGGATTTCTAAAGACAGCTGATACTTCATTATGAATATTAAGATAGATTTGTTTGGAAATAAATATAACTGTGTTGAATTTTGTATTTCTTTTTGTTAATTAGCATCATTATGTAAACTTTATTTAATGTAGGTCTTAATGGAAGCATATCACAGATTCCTAAATTTTTTTGCATTCTATTATTGAAATAATGAATTGGGTAATAACTGACTAATAAAGTATGAAATCTACAGAAGAGCTGTTAGACGTAATATTCAATAGTTAAAAAACCCAACATTTTGAAAAACTGTATTATCCTTTACACAAAATAACATACTAAAACCCAAGGAAATATTGTTTAAAGTTAATGACCTGAACTGCTTTCTTCTGATTGCCATGGTTTTCAACCATACAAACTTTCTGATCTCAGCATCTTATGCCTGACTCTAGAGAAGGAAAGCAAAAGCTTTCCTACTTTTAAAAAACTGTATCTAAAGCCTTTTAAATCCCCTTTAAATTAACTAGTTAGCTTACTGATATAATAAACTTGAACAAGACGGAGATTCTTTTTTCATCTGGACATGGTTCTTGTCAAAAGTATTTTTATTACGTCAATTTACTAGCCATAGATCCAATTGTTTTTCTCAACAGTTCAGTGGTTTCATCTTCTGTATAATTTCAGTAGCTAAACCATAGAGCTAGTGTATTCTTTTTAGTCCGATTAAAAGATTACTTAGAAGTTTACAACACCAAAAAACCCCCAAAGGAAACAAGACCAAAAAACGTGAGCTAAACATAGCTCAGATTTTAGACACAAGGAGCTCTTTAGGTGAAGGAAATAGATAATGCATAACTGACATTATTCTTCAGAAATTTTTTTTTCTTTAAAAATAAACAGAAAATGGTACCCACTAGAGGTTTCCAGATAGACAAGGATAACTGCCTGGGAGACTTTAGAATCAGTAAGGAGGATGAGCCTGGAAGATTGGTGTTGAGGGGAGAAAGAGTCAATAAGTTCAGATCTGCAGAAGAACCCCAAAGAGAAATCACATACCTTTGGAAAGTCTACCATATTTTCAAAGCAAAATGACAGAATTGGAAGCTTAATATTCAGAACCTGAGAGTGAAGAAGAAAAGGGTCCTTCATTGCTGCTCTTCCCATTTAGCTAGCAACAAGAGGTCTGTAGGTCAGGAGCAGACACTTTAGTCTCTACCTCTTCCTTCCCTTGTATTCAGTTTGCAGTGTTTATCAATGGTCTGCTTTCTACCAGATCTCAAATCCCTTCTATTTCTGTTCAGCATTGGGTCTCCTAATATCCCACTGGCCCTACTACCCTCTACTCATAGTCAGGGCCTGTTAGACATCATAACACTCTTACTACAACTCCTCTAGCACAATCTCATCTTTTCTTTCTATTGATTCTATCTTGGGAAAGTCAGAAAGTCAAATATTTGCTTCCATCTTTCCACTTGAAAGGTATAAAACACCCTCAAAAGCCACCCTTATATGAAGACCACAAACCTTCCTCGAGTACCATCCTCACATAACTGGACTTCAAAAAGCATTCAGGGAGGCCCGGAGAAATCAGCTGGTATGTTTGATTAGCACAGCCCATTACTAAACAGATGACACTTTTTAAAATGTGGTGTATACTTCCCACAGGATTTGTATGTAAATGTTAAATGAACAACATTCTGACCTCACTGAAATCCATGGCAAAAGTCCTAGTTGCTTCAGCAAAGGGCAGTTTTAAACTAACAAATTTCTTATCCCATCAGATAAACCTGATCCCACTGCAATGACTTCAGTGGGCAAAATTAATATTAAGAACCCTAAAGAGATACAATCTTTCATGATAAATACCTATTTATAAAGCGAAAAGTGAAAACTGAAGAAGAGCAATACTCCAAAAGTTAGAAAAGCTAACTTTCTAGAAGTCTATTTTCAATCACAAGCTGTCACAGGAGTGGTTATAAATTCACAGCTCCATGACTTCACCTCCCAGGGGAAAGGGTGGAAGAGAAGTCACTATTTTGTCTGGTGAAGCTAAACGGGGCTGAAATTAGACAGAAGGGCTTTGCTCAATTATCTTCAGTGTTCAGACAAAACAAAGCAAAACAAAAACTTATCCCTTCCACAGAGCTCTAAAATGTTGATTTATTGGACAAGATATATAACTTGTCCAATAGGATGTCTATTGATCCTGTGTAATCTCTTAATTTAGATTGACAGGACAGTAAGAACTTGAATGACTGATATTTCAGTAGAGCGCGAGGGTAGATTATAGTATGCAAAAGGGCCTCCATGTCTGAGAGCAGTTACAGAATAGGGTCAAGAAAGAAACAATTCCATGAGCTAATACCATGGCCAGGAAATCTGCCAAACTGAAGGACCAAATTCTTTGGTTCTGCAGAGGAGGAAAAGAAAAAGGATCATAATACCTCCCTTAAAAAAGGCCATTTTCAGAAAAGAATCCAAAGACAGAAATTTAATTCTTCAACTTTGCTTACTGAAACAGTGGTAAATGATAATTTATGTACAGGACTTAGTAGCCAAGTCCCCTTTTCCTTAATTTTCAGTGAGCTCTGGACTTAGTAGCCAAGTCCCCTTTTCCTTAATTTTCAGTGAGCTCTAGCACCACATGGCACTTCAGAAATAATTTTCTTCTGAAGTGTTTTTGCACCAGATTTTTTAAAAAAGTAGTAGCTATGAGCCATGTTTCATTCAGGGCTGAGAGACTTCAGTCAAGGTTACAGCAACCAATCTCATCTATAGGAAGTGCATTTAGCTAGCCAGCAATAAAACATTTGTATTTAGGCTTTACAATCTCATTTATATTGACCCAAATGTTCCTCTGCCATTTACTTGAATAACATAAAAAAGCAAATCTGATTGATGTGGATGAAACTTACAATATTTATAGAAAACTATACAAATGGTGCATTAAAGAACTCTGGATGGAGAAAGCCCAGATTACAAATTATGCCCAAATTAGAGATACATTTTAAGCAGATGAACCACAGTGATATTAAAAGATTTTCATGACCCGTTTTGGCTTCCTGACAGTCATGGTAAGCTACTCCTACTCATTCTTCTTTTAAAATGAGCATTAAAGAATTGATGGACTTACATTTTAGAGAAGGAATCAAAAGTCGAGGAGATCAAAATACAAATTCAGATATTGAATTAAATTTAGACCCAGGTACATATGCCTATTAATGTAAAAAAAGAGTATGTGCCTCTGCAAACAGCTTCTTTCTGTACTGTAATTAGAGAGAGCACAATGTGACCAAAACAAATACTATCCTTCCATAGTAAATTTATCATCAGCTTATAAAATGATGCAGAATAAGCTGAATTGTAGGGAAATATAATGCATTTGATGCTCAAAATAAAGAATAAAATGCTCCATACTGAGATGCATATTCTTCATATTTTAACATACCTTAACAAGATGGTTTACTATATTAGTTTCTCATTTTAAGTGCAATATGATTAATTTTAAAGTCAAAAAGTATCTATCTCAACTGTAAAAAGTAGTTACTAATTTCTAAAATATTTTTACTGATATGCTGAATGTTGAACATTTTACATGTCTTATTTTGCCTTTGTGAAATATTCATATCCTGCAGCATTTCCATTGTCACATTGTGCCTTTCTACCCATAATCAGTGTGATTAACTATCCATCCATAACTCCATAACAAAGATATTTTGTAGTACACATAGTGGTAAAGACTGTTGGTCAGTTCCTAGTAATGTTACTAACGCCGATTCACAGCAAGTTCTGCCCGGAATGAAACACAGGCACTGGTGAAGAGCAGTTGAGTATGGGAAATGGAAGTGAGAACATGTCAGAGGATCTGCATGAGTGGAAACCAGCAATGACCTGCGTAAGAAAGAGAACTGTACTGAACACCTTTAAGACAAAAAGATGATGAGCATATTTTGCAAAGGGAAGCTGCAGACTGAAGCTGGGGAAGGAAATGTGTCATTCCTAAACTGAAGTGCTTGGTAGCCTTTGCACTGAAATTATGCCCTTGCTTGAGGTGTCCTCTTGTGTTTAAGAAGTCAGAGTAATAGGTTATGATTCACTGCAGTTAGCATTTTCTAATACTTTGGTCTTTCACACTGAGCTCTGACCCAGTGTCCACCCTTCTTGCCCCAGATCTCTGTCTCTTCTACCCCAGCACCTCCTAACTACACCTATCCCCAGACTGTCCCCATTCTCACTTCCCCATTCGCACTCACTTCTTTCAACTCTGCTGCTCAGTAAAACAGAATTAGCGCTACAGACTTAACTTTATGCTGCCATCCTGACATGTCTGTTGGCACTCCACACCAATCTGTCATTGTCCAGCACCACTTTCTGTGCTAATCCTCTCCAGAATTTCCAGAGCTGAGAGACTTCAAAAGTCCAGACAGTCTACACAATTTGAAACTCACCTTGAGGACACAAGGGCACACAAGCAACAAAGACTGTGATAGTGCTAACAAGAGCAGGAGACAGAGGCAAGGTGATAAAGAAAGCTATGATGTGAGCAGTTCTTATAGTGGATGCAGTATAAGTTGAATAACCAATGGAGAAAGATGAGAGACCAAAACTTCCAGGAAAGTCACTGAGACAGTAAGGAGAGTAGGAAAATCATAAGCAAAACAGCTTTAGCCTACGAGGTACTATCTATAATAGTGTCCTGGGTTTGAGTGAGTAGCGGGGGTTTTGGTAGCAGGTGATGGGGCTACAGCAGTGGGCCCCTGTCAGAAGCTTCTCAAAGCTCTCCTGGCTCCAAGTCAGACCCACCTTTGCACCAAGGCTGAGCCTCTGTGATAACATATTTAGGAAGGGGAACCTGGGAGGAGGAGTTGGAGTTGCAAGGAGAACATCTGTGCGAACACCAAGGTCAGTGGAAGAAAGGAGGAGGAAGCGGGGGAGGTGTGCTGGTGCTGAGTTCCCCTGTACCCTGTGGTGAGAGGGCAGGGTCACCCCCTCTCACCCATGGAGGTTCACAGTGGAGCAAATGCCAACTGCAGCCTGTGGAGGACCCCACCTCAGAGCAGGTGGCTGCACCCAAAGAAGGTTGGGACGCTGTGGGGAGAAGCCCCCACTGTTGTAGTTCAGCGCTGGGAGAATTGCAACACGTAGGGGAGTACTACACCAGGAAACACTGCAGCCCACGGAAGGGCCTCATGTTTGTGGAGGACTGTCCCATGAGAGGGGAACCACGCTGGAGCAGAGTGAGACTGCCAGAAGTTCTAATCCCTGGCCAAAGGTGGAAGAAGTGGCAGGACTGACGGCACCCCCCATTCCCTTCCCCTGTGCCACTGTGGAAGGAGGTAGAGATATCAGGAGCAAAGCTGAGTCCTGAAAGAAGGGAGGGGTGGGGGGAGGTGTTTTCAAGATGTAGTGATGTCCTGTCAAGTGTTGTTGTTAGTGTTTGTAATAAATTTATGGGATTTTTTTCTTCTCTTAACAAGTCTGTCTTTTGCCCATGATCACAATGAGTGAATCATCCCTCTTCATTCTTACCTCAATTCCCAAGTCTTTTGCTTTATTTTCTCCTTCCCAGCTCTGGAGGAAGAAGAGGGAAGTGAGCAGCTGCATGGTGCTCAGTTGCTCTCTGAGTTCAAACCATGACAAGTAAGTAGCTATTTAACCTCCTCAGCAGATGTGTCTTAGGTAGCTGCAGGTTTATTATTATTATACAAAGATTTTTAAGCTACAGCTTTGGCAGGGGCTGAACGTGAGTGCTAGAGAATGATACACACAGTCACTTGACCGTAACACGCCCTGAAGTTTACCACAGGTCTACCATTTCATAGAGACAAATGCTTGGAATACAACATCCTAATTATAAAATACTGTAGTAAGGATTTTTTTAAAAAATAAATTCACTTAATATTCACTTAATAAACACTTAGCAGTGCATTTCCAGTATGTTCTAATCTTGATTAATTATTAGTTGAGATCTTTTAAATAAAAGCCAAACCACAGTGTTTTCAATTAGTACTTTACAAATACACAATTGCCCTATTAAATCTAAATTGACTACACATTTAATAAATCTTAATTCAAAGCACTGTGATGATTTTTGTTGACAGGCGGGTGGAACAAAACTCTTCTGTCAGAATAGAAAGTAAGGCCAAAAATCATAAAATTCCAAATACAAAAAAATAAAATAAAAAAAAAAATAATCCATTTGAAGGAGGAAAAGTGTGGAAGAGATAAGGAAAAAAATAAATGTCTATAAAATAATGATATCCATCCAATTGCATTTGCAAAATCCAAAATGCTATATTCAGCTTGTTTTAAAAAAATAACCCATATTTGAAGGAAACAAACACAAAAGTAATCAAAATTAGTTCTAAAAAGTCAGAACAATTTCATTTAAAGCAAATAGTGCTGCCACTCTGGTAACTGTACTCCCTGACAGACTGTTACAATTGCACTGACTACAATAGTCTCAGAAGGTCATATGCTCTGCTGTACTACACAAAAAATAGTGAAACCATGATATATTAATGATGTCTTGTTATTTTGTAACAAAGTTCAAAAAAAAATCATTACCTTTCTTAATAAAGCGAATTAACTACATGTGCTTAATAAATGCTGAGCCTATTTAAAAGTTCTCTTTATCTTATTTTTATTGAAGGCACATGGAAGGGGAAATGAAAATTTTAGCAGTGTCAGGCCCTCCTGTGAGAAAGAGGAGAACCTAAACTAATGGAGTAGCCAACCACAGCTGAAGGGAGCTGTAATTTCCAAACTCTGAGTGCTTCTTCCCCCTAAAATTGTAGAGGTTAATATGGATACAAAGTTGAAAGGTTCAAGATAAGCTTGATCCATTAATCAGACCAATGTTAAACCAACCACCTAGATGACAGATTTCGTCTTACTCTTTAATACAGTTCTGTTTTTTTCTCATGAGATTATTTCTTGTTGGAGCAGTTCAGTTCAAGTAATTAATATTAAAATTTCTAGGAAAATTAATAAAGTGTAGCACTTCTGGTCATTCTTCTACAGAAGAGACTCAGCACTTGCCAATTTGGTGTCCAAATGTACTGTATTCTCATACTGCAGTGTTCAAGATTAAAATAATCTCCATCAGGAAACTCTACATTGATTTCTTGAGACAAGCAGTCTCAAAATTACATGATTCACTGTTACTAGAAAAACAGTCTAGAACCACTTAGCAAATTCAAGACACACATACTGCTTACATGTAGAAAAGAAAATTAGTCTTGAAATTCAAAATTTCCATCATTTTAGAGCTGCTGCACTTGGCTGTGGTATTTATTGTGTTACACTTGGCACGATGTTTGGCTTTTAAAATCATGTCAACATTTTCCATAAAAATACGTTCTATAGCTTCTCTAACAAAAATGGGCAAGTGTTCCAGTAATAAAATGTTAAACATCTTTTGTGCCTATAAAGACATTAATAGGGCAAAAACCATTTCAACTTATGTAATTCAAGCCCTGTAACTCCCAGACGGATTTTAACATAGACGTAATTTTTATTATTTTTAGCCAAGATAATACTATCTGAGCAACAGAGTCTGTAACTAAGAGCACCTAAAAGTAGGAAGAAACCCATTCTGTTTTTTAAGAATGTTTATTTTAACTCAGCTTAAATCCACAAAATGTCTGTGTCCACAATGCAACATATGTGCCATGCAAGATCACCAAACCAACAAAAAAATGAAGATGTGATTTATAGATACAGCAGTTGGCAGTTACACTAAAATAAAAATACACAATACAAAAATCATTGGAGGGGAACCAGGACTGGTTGGTAAATGTGACTGCATCATTATTCTCACAGGGGGAGACTGTCAAAGGCATGAGGGCGAGTTAAATAGCCAGTGCTCAACACATGCCAATAGGAGTTGGACACAACTTGCATTTATGCTTTTCAAAACCAATCCTGTAATTCAGGGAAAAAGGCTACTTTCTGTAAGTGGTAAAAATGAAAAAACGTTATATTGAATTCACCATCTACCTTCTGCAAATATTTTTTTTTCTTTTTAAGAAAGAGAGACTGCCCCAGTACAGACTACTTTTCCTATTTCACAAACACAGTATAGGGTAATACAGACAAACTCATCTATTTCCCAAAGCTGTAACTATATTCAGAAACATTTTTATATGGATAAGTTTTTACAGGCCAGTTTTGAAAGGTTTAAAGCATACAAGTTGCTGAATTCACAAACGTGTTATGAAAATTAAGGTCAAGATCCTAAATTACTTTACAGAAGGGATACATAAACCATATACTGGTCTAATTTATTTTTTCATCAAGTCCTAGCCACCTGGTATAGATTAGGCAGCACTAAGCAATATTACACAGCCGTTGGGAACACAACATGAAGAATACCATATCCACGAAGCCCATGCAGGGAATGGGGAGAAAGAGGCGGGATGTCATTGCATGGACTGGGACAGGTCCAGGCACAGCCACGAGTGCTCCTCGTCCAGCCCAGACCGCCAAGAAGTGACCTCACACAGGTCTCAAGATTATGTGTGATGTGAAAGCCAGCATCCACTCCCTCACAGCATGGTGCGTCCCAGTGACATGCCACAGTGCTGAGGGAAAGAGTGCCACACATTTAACAGACACTTGATTATTCCAGGAATCTGAAAAAAAGCTATTTCTCACTGCAGGTTCTTAGGTTCACTGACCAAATTCTGCTTAGACTATCACACACACAAAAAAACTCCCTTCTCCCCCCTCAAATACGAATTAGAGGTAATAGCAATGATTAATAATCCATATGGGTAATACTCCACATATGAGTATATGGAAAAATCGATACAAATCAGCACAACTGCCAGAGAGCAGTGAAATAATGTGTAGAGATACCAGAGCACTCGTTGATTTTAACAGTTATGCTTCTAGGCACAAACAGGCAAACAGGGAATCTTGTTGCACATTAGCAGGTTGTAAATTTCCAAATAAAATGCAGTACTAAAAGTGAAAGGTTGTTTGTTTGTTTTTAATAGTACATCTGTTTTATTAAAATAGTAACACTTACATATTAAAGCATGTCTGGTGTGAGGTGTCTGGTCATCTGAAATTTGTGTGGGAACAAAAAGCATGACAAGAAGCCCACCCATATATTAGTGCATATACTGACTATTACCTATATGAGGCACTGTTAAATTAATGCTTAATCCTTTTCATTTTCATATAGCGGGAATTTGTTAAAACTAGGAATATATCCTTAAATGATCATTCTTTCCCACATTTCCCTTCTAACGAAAGCAATAATATCAATAAAAATCACAACAACAATTAAAAATAGGTTAATGCATCAACTGTTTAATCTGCTGAATGCTACATATCTTGGCATGAGCTGGGATGTTCTTCAGCAAAGTTTTGTGATGATCTTGAGACATCTGTGAAAATATCACCATGTTCCACAACATATCATCTTAAAAACTGAGCGTGAATTATAACCTTCCTACAAAAGTGAATGTAAACGTTCAAATAAAACTCACTTGAACATCTGTTCATATCTGGCGTTCGGAGTCCGTAGTACCCTGATGGGCAGGAATGCAAGCATTCACCATATTGTCTCATTCCTTCTCTTCGCAGGAAGAAGAATAACTTGTGTTGGCATCTGATGCACCCGTTATCCTTTGAACAAGATAAACAGCCTTTGCAAATTGGATTTGGTCCATAGCTAGCTGAAAAATAAGAAGATAAATTACACTTCAAGATCACTTGGAAATTATTTTGGCCGGAGGTCCTTTTCCCTCTAAAGTGTTACTTATCTACCACAAGATTACAAGTAGTTTTGAAAGGAGGGTTCTGAAAGTGCACTCACTCTTCAAACATCTGCACTGGCAAGTGAATAAAAAGAAATGCAATCTCTAGATTTTTAATTGTATGTATGGCAATTTAATGAATTTACACACATTTAAAATAGAGGTATAGTCAAGCAGAGACCAAGCTATACAAAGTTCAGCAGTACAATGTAAATAAAACCCAGACGCTGAATTCTAGTTTGAAGCTGGGGACATAAGCACACAACAGCAACAAAATAGAACATCAGCACCCTGATATATGCACCTGGAATGATATGTCCAAAGAAATCCAGCAACCACACTAATGCAGTTTCTGACTTGTGAAGAGGTCAATATTAAGAGTAGAGAACTCTCTGCAGAACAGGTACAGCACTAACAACGTGTGCTGTCCATAGTGTGCAGCATCCTAGAACAGCTGTCATCTCACACTTTCTTCTTGGTCTTTATAATGAGAATGTCAAGACAATTATTTACAAAAAAAAACCAACAGTATCCATTTTAATTTCCAAGAGTCTTTTTCTTCAATTTTCTACCCCAAATGGGCTGAAAACCATATGCAGAGACATTACCAAAGGAGGGCACTTAGTGCAGATTGCCATTTTAGATCACCAGCTGCTGTGTCTCCAAATTCTCTCCTTTGGGTTTTTACGGGGGGTTGAGGGTTTTTTTCTTTTAAATTATTTGGCTGATAACTGTAGCACAAACCTTAGCTGCATCACTCTTTGCCCGTATGGGCTTTTATTATTCCGCCTTTCTGCAGAGTCACAGAACACTCCCCTGTCCCCATGGGCTGTCAACTCCTTCTCAGGCACTGGGTCAGCACAGCAGGTTAGCAGAGGGAGGATGGCTCAAGACATTCCTGAAATCAGCATAACTTAACAGGTCTGTTTTAAATACTAAATTGACTACAGAACTTCACAGAAACTTGCCAGTTCAAACCTGGTTTACTGGAAACAAAAGAAAAATATTATGTAACAGAAGGAAAGTGTCTTTGGGATCTCAAGAGCTTTTTAATAGAGGCCACCCTGAGAGCAGCTTACCAAAAGAGCAAGAACTGTGTTTAACTGCTATATTTTTAAATATTTAAAAGCGTTCACACCCTAACATAGTACTCTTTTATTTTTATCTTGTATGGATGGATAACTGAGGTTGTTCAATAGATGACTTCACCAGCAGAGCCAGGAAAAGAAAAAAGGAAAAGCCCACCACCCTCTGGAACCAGTAGCTGATAAGCTTTACTCTCACCTTCACACATCTGCACACCACATTTGCACTCCCTCTCTGCTCCGTCCCCCACACATGCCTCACCAAGTTCAGCACGACAGCATTCAACTCCCATCTTGTACAAAATAATCCTAGTGGGTGGCAGGCAGGATGAGAAGCCAAACAATCCGTTGTGAAAAGGTTCAGCCAGTAGGACACTTGCTGAGTGTTGGAATCCTCTGGCACCAGGCTCACCTGGTGAGATCCTCTTGATGGGAATAGCATCCTTGCCCAATACGGTATACATACAATTCTTTGGCTGTTAACCCTTTTGTAATGACACACCTTACCACACCAACTGCTTTATACTCCTAAACCAGTTCCCATCTCCTGTTGCCCACAAGACCTCAGATATAACTTTTCCTCCACTTCATCTTGCAAGTATTCTCACTCACAATCCACATCTTCAAAGATATACAATAAGAGAAACAAACAGATGATGAGCTAGGCCTGGATGCATCCCTCATCTCACTGTCGGCAAGGATTGCCTATCTGTAACCACATCAAATAATATGTGGCCATGTACTCCAAAGCAATTGTTGCTTAACACATGGTGGGCAACGCTGCAGACTTCTGAAACCCCTTTTAGTCTCCCTGCATCTTGCTCTCAGTAAATCTTGTTCAAGGTTCCTCAGAGAAGCCTGTGCTATAACAAAAGAATTAAAAGGAACAAAGCAAAAGTAAAGATGCAAGATGCCTGACTTTATTCACCACTCAGAGTATGTTTTGGAGTTTGAACCAGCTGAAGTCAGGATCTCATATACAGCATGTATGTGATTATGACTTAGGGCCAGGCCAATTGCTTGAACAGCATGGATATAGCTAAAGGCTACTGTTCTCGATAGTGTGGCCTGGGGACCAGGAATTGGGCTCTGGAGCAGATACATTTACAGTGTCCATGCAGGTCTCATGTCCACCTTCCCTCATTGACCCCCATTAAAATTTGGACTCCTTGGCTACAAAATGTGTTTCAGTTCAACATGACACCTAGACTCTCCTTCTTTTTTATCTCCTGAGCAGCCTTAACAAATTATTTCTAATTTATATCCCCGTATTTTTTCCCTCTTATAGGAACACTGTGAGATTCAGTTCATCTGAACTTGTAAACTGCTCTGAAATCCTCAGATAAAAGGTATTATAAATGTGACACATGTATCGTTACTTAAATGAATTATTATTAAACTCACACATTGAATTTGGATAACAGAGTTCAAGATGGTCACATAGTGAATGGCCACATAGTGATGACTTTCCCTGTCACTCTCCTAGTGATTAAGTTAAATAAAAACCTAAAAATGCATTAGGCATTTTTCTTTCTTTACAACACTGAGAAAAAAAAAATACATCATTGAAGAATTATACAATGGTAAGGGGAGATAACATGATTTGTATGCTGTAATACATAGAGTAAACTTCATGAAAGAATCTGAAAACTTCCTATTGTGCTGCTTAGGCACCAAATTGAATAAATTCCAGGTATTTTGTGGACAGTAAGTTATTGCGAAGTGTATATCACAGAACTGATGTTCTTCCACATTACTGTTGCTTATATCCTTTTCAGAGCCTCATGGGAAACATACTGACATCTGCGACCTTTTTGTCAGTTCAGCTTGTCCCAAAGCTGGGAAAATCATGATACGTATATTAACTAAATTCCTTGGACATGGAACATATACTTTAACAAATCAAATATCGTAGCACTGGTTTTGGTGTCACAATAGGCATGCCATCTTGAATATACCAATTTAACTTTCTCTCTTTGCCCCTATGTACACAGGCTATAATTAAATCCTATAAAATCCCCCCTCACTCAAAGTCTTCCCTTTTCATCTTGTTTTCTTAACATAGCAAATACAATGTATTCTTATCACATGCAGCTTTTTCAATTCTCATATAATTGCTCTTTGAAGGAGGAAGTAAATGCCTTATACATCTATATAGATATATAGATGTATTTCTTTTGAATTTCTGCATAACTGTTTCTTTTTCCTTCTGTATTAGACTGCAAGAAAAAATAACAAGCTTACAAGACATGGTCAATCACATTCCAAGTTACCAGCTGCATCATATGCAATGTAAAACATCACACTACTCATCTCTATTTTGACCCTGTCTGGAACACCCTCCTCAACTCTGTATGCCAAGCAGGCAGGTTTCCTCCAGCCAAATCCCTCATGGAAACTCACTCCTTCCACAAGGCCCACAAATGTTAACCAGTGTCAGAGCGCTGCTGTCGTCACATCATAAAACTGAAAATGCACACATGCTCTAAGTTAGCACCATCCTCTGGGTCTCAAAGCGCGTGATTTCTCTGGCTGTCTGTTAAGATTGTAAGGTCCTTGCAGCAGGAGTAATGTTTTGTACAGCCACATAAGTATGTATGCAGGTGTGAACACCGCACATAAACACACACACCTTTATGCAGATAACGCATTTTATATTCCTTCTGCTTGTTGCTTCTACAATACTCTAGAGCATGTCTGCACTTAAAGAAAAAGCATTTAGACTTTATTCCCTATGTTGCTTTTTTTATTTTAAATCTGGGATTAAATATGCCAAGTTTGAAAAGGTTACTTGAGAACACAGACTAGTACCCAAACACTGAATGAAACACTTCTGAACTCTAAGGGTGTTCAAAGTTTCATGGTTTGGATCCGTATCAAGTAAAATCAAATGTCAGCTAATTAACTCTTGTCTGGATAAAATGTATTTAAGCCATATTGCTAAGCGGTTTTAAGTGAATTGTTATGACTATTTGAAATCACAAGAGAATTGACAGTACAAAACGAGTCTAGCCTGTTTCCCACAAGAACACAAGTTGTTCTGTAAGCAAGAGAACTAAGAGCATTTGATTTTCTGTGATCTTACTGTCTTGCAGCCCATACCACAACAACTGCTACTAATTTGTCTTTATTGTATACCCACTTGTTAGGTGTCACAAACCTCTTTTAAACTTCAGCTTCAGCTCACCACAAGAACCTGGTGTTTTTACACTTCTGTAAAAAACAGGCTGAAGTGGACAAATGAATCCAAAACCCACTGGAGAAAGAGGAGGGCCTGGCAGAGGAACAAGCAGTAGAAAGTCATTACATCAGGATCAGTTCTTTAGAGGGCCAGGCTAACATGCTCATTATGTTCCTAATATCACCCACTGACTAGTCATTGTGTCACTATTTGGCAGTGTTTGGTCTTTTGAAGCCTCTGAAGTCAGAAACTGGGCTTACTGGTACAACATCCAGCTTAATGGCACTCTTGCCCTAACTGGAACTGCAGCCACATAAATGTTCGTAATTGGATTTTAGTTCAGATTTAGCAGGAAACTGGCCAACACACTTATCACTACAAACATGAGGTGTGCAGACCAGGACTCGGAAGAGGGAAGCAACTAAAAGACCACTACAAGCTGTACTTAGTGCAGAAAGAGATTTCATAATCCTGAATTCAATTAATGCTATAAAGATATCCCATACATATCCCAATAAAACCATCTAAAATACACTCATGCTTGGCATATGTCTTCAGGGTTCCAAAGAATGGAACAAAGAATACAGCCTTACAGATAGATCAATATCACACAGTATATATCAATGTACTAACACTGTAAGACGGCAAAGTCATTATAGTTAAAAACCATCTGATGGGCTATGAAGAGAAGCTGGCCAAGAAAAACACCAATTTTTCATCAGAGCTATATAAAAGCAAAAGTAAGTTTTGGACAGAAAAATTCAATTTAAAAAAAGGAGAAAAAAATTACTAGCTTGACTCTAGCCTTTAAGAGAATTAAGAGATTCAAGGTCAAGGAGGATTTTTATGAACAATTAGCCCAATGCCCTGTACAAAGAAGCCACAGAACTTGCACTTTACTAAAACATATCATTTAAGAAACCATTCAATCTTGATTTTTAAATTGTCAGCGGTAAGGAAACCACCACAACCTTTGTTAAGATATCATAGGGGCTAATCACTCTCACTGTTGAAAATCTGCAGTGGAATTTTGAACTTCAAATAGCAACCACTGGACCATTTTTATATCTTTGCCTGCCAGATTGCTAACAGTTTTTCAATGTTTTTTTCCCCAATGCAGACGCTCTGATCAGGTCAAGTCTTAGCCTCCTCATGGGTAAGATAAACAGAGCAAGATTCCAGAATGTCTCACCGCAAGGCAAAGTATCCAGTCCTTTGATCAATCCCTTACCATTTTATCAACAGGCTTATGGACACCAAAAAAAAGAGCTCAGCAATGGAAAAGTGATTGTACCAGTGCCAAATACAGAAGTGATATAGCTTCTCTACTTTTCCTAGATATTATTCTCCCAAAACACTCAAATGTTATGTAACGTTTTTTGACCACAGAGGCCACCATTTCCCAAGTACCATGCTGTTGTGGGTAGGAAGCAGCCATCTTTTGGAGTTACACCGATCACCCAGTGCTATCTTTCTCAATGCTGGGCCTTAACCACACAGGATTCATTTTAACTGAAGTTGTCCACAACTCAGAAAACCAACATTCTCCCCACTCTTCCTCTGAAGATAGACTAACCGTAGGGTGGCATTTGACTTCAGTGATTTTGGTATAAATCTCACCAAATTTATACTCATAAGCGAACAGTTTTGCCTGCTTATTATGAAACCATTTCTCCACTTCCTTTGGTGGTCTTAATTACATTTTCAGTATCATAATTTTATGCTTAAACTACTCTCATTTGTCAGATCACTTCATTCTCTCATTATTGATTTAATGTCCTCCTGATTATTCTAGTCTAGGCCTCAGAAGACTTGTCTTCATTCCATCTATATTCAAAAGACAAAGAACTTTTATTCCACTTCCAAATCAAAACATTTTATTTGTGTTACATGGCTAACAGCTGAATGCTTTCAGAATTTTCTGTACTGTTTTCCCCACCACCATGGTAGGGAGAATCACTGTGAAGATCAGTTAGATATTACTGACTTTCAGCACCCTGGCAAGTCTCAATAAATCACCTACATGTTGCGATTTTTTTCAGTATTTAGTGACTTATCAGCATTGCAAACTGACTGTGAAATTTAGAAACCTAATTTATCAATAAAATGACATGTATGTTGGTTTCAGGATGTCTTGGTTGCTTAGATATTTTGAGAACATTACTGACTTTCTTTCCAGCTGGGCTGAACTGCTAGTCGTACAAGTATTCAACAATCTGGAGCTTTTGAAGGCCTCTCTCATTGTTTACTTTCTCATTGTTTACTTTCTGGATACCTACTATCAACTGAAAACATTTAATTCCCCTTATCCTATTCTGTCTGCTGTTCACAACTATGAGTCCTCACTTGCCTTCTCTACTCTACTGAATGCTGCTTCCACCTTCTACTTCTGATGTGAATCCTCCTCCACAACTTCTTTCTGATCAGTTCCTTGGGGGACATTTACTCTCTCTCTGAAAATGGAGCAGCAATGCTTCTTCAGTCTGGTTGCTCAGACGTCTTCCATTTCCCCAGTGTTCCCCAGTGACCATACTCGTCCTCTCAGTCCAGAAACTCAGTGCTGTCAACAATTAACATTTTATACACAGGAAGTCCTTTCTGGTTACTGGATGGAAAAGGAAAAAAAAGAAAAAAAAACACGGGACATCTGCTGCAGGTTACAAACACCATTCCATCACCTGTCATCCTAAAAATCAATTACATAAATAGGCACAGAGAGGAAAGTGTCCCACTCCCTGTTCAAACATCCAAGGAAATAGTAGCCTTTATTGCATTTGCTGTTCACAGGGTCACCAGTTTTATCCTAGGTCTTACTGCTGTCACTGACAGAGTAATTCAACACTCACACTTGAAACAATGGTGATAAAAGGCCCAAGCATCACAGCCAAAAAGAGCACGCAGAGGCAAGAAAAGGTAAAATAAAATACAATATACTAAATAAAGTCCTCTTCCCTTGTGTTCATGCATACAGGCCAGCTACATAGCCTGTTCAGAAAAAAACCCCAACAAACAGAAAACCCAAAACCAACAACCAAGCCTTACCAACCAACTAGTTCACAAATACCACTCACAGGTCAACTATCTTGAAGACTAGCACCCCCAGATCCTTACATTTGGTGTTGAAAAGTCAAATAATGCACATTTATGTGCATGATGCCAGTCCCATTTCTGAGTTTTAATTTATAGGCCAATCCATTTCAGCTATAGTAAGAAACAGCCTTACAGCAACAAATGGACCACTCCTTTCCTTTAATCCATTCAAATTGTTGATTTGTAAAGTGGCTGCTTCAGTTGTTATCACTCTGAGAAGATTCCCTCCAAGATTACCTATTTCATCTGCTTATGAGTTGCCAGAATGATGATTTTTTAAGAACCCTGCAGTCTAGCAGTACCAAAATGTGACCAATACATGCCAATCACTGTACTGTTTGCCCAGCTCTGGGCAGTTTTGTCTACTCCAAAACTCAAAATTCTTTATCTTATCCAGCATCTTCAGTCTCTGTAAAACTATCCATGAATAAGTTTTAAATAAACTTCCATCAGCTAGTTTTGCGATTTAGGATACTTTATAAACCCCAGATAATTTGATTAAATGCTGGTAGCTTCCTGTATAGTAACCTCAAGAAACTCCAACCATAAAACCCGAGAAGATTGTTAACATGCAGTACTTTTGAATGATAACTTGTCTTCAACTTTCTCTTATTTACATTTTACATTAGTTACACTTTCATCTTTTTATAGAGTAAAACATAGAAACACCCCAAAGCCACTACTTAAAAAGAAGAAAATAATCACATCTGAGATTCTGGGTTGTTCCCCAAACTGCAGCAATTCAAACATGGAGGCAAACCACCACAAGTCAGTATCTTTAGCAACAGCACAGATTAATTACATCTGATGAAAACAGAATAAATCAATTGATGGAACAGACCAGATCCCCAGTCTGATCTAGCCCTAGGAGCTACCCCAATGATCTAGCCCTAGAATCTACCCCAATCCTCTCTCCATCATGACCTTCGTGCAGTGGTAGGGCTCTTTTACCTTAGTGGCACAACATGCTGGTTTCAACAAAGGGATATCTACAGCTCCCTCCCACCAGGCCACCACTTTGTCACTCACCAGTCACAGCTACCCTACAGACAGTGAAGTACAAAAGGCGTGAGTACCGAGCAGCCCAGCTGCTCGGCACGGGGAGCTCTGCACCTGCACAGAGCTGGCCTTAAACCATCTACAGCAAGAATCAGGAATTTTCAAAACCAACTGCTGTGTCCTCCCAAACAGGCTTTTGAAAATCACATTCCTCAGCTAAGGCTTTACCTCTTTTTCACTTGTATCTCCTAAATCTCACCTATATATGAGGCACAGCAGCTCCTTCTAGCCTTTGTATGTAGGAAGAGGGAAGCAGGGAAGACAATACGTGACAATCCCCACATTCCCCAGCTTATTTCAAGTAGGAAGTTTATTTGCCTTCCATTGAAAATGAATCACATTGGGAAGCATGAGCAGACACTCAAACAGAGGCTGGTAGTTCCACTTCTAACACAGAAGAAACAGTCATGCTCCTTTCAGAGACTTACTATATACTGGACCAACTCTTATATATGGTGTTAATGTGGAAGCTGCAAAGAGAAACAAAAATAAAAACCAACTACTTTCCTCATAACACCATGTTGGTGGGGAGGCCTGGTCAGTGGAGCCCACAAGGCAGTGTACTTCCACCTCTCAGTGGTTAAAAGTCACTTGGACACCAGTCTCAGACCTTTCCATTTCAAGTTCCCATATTAGTCATCCAGAAATGCACAGGCTGTCACAGCCTATTTCTTAATTTTAAAATTGCACAGAAATACACAAGAATGCATTTTCCTCGTGTACATATTCCGTGTGCTGCCATCTGATGGCACATTCAACTGCAAACTTCATCCAGCATATTGCTGCTGCAAATCAACGTCTGGGACACAAATCCTATTGGAACAAAGTCCCAGGCATTTAAACAAATTCATTTTTTTCCAAGCTTTTTAATATCTAGAATATTTACACTAGCTGCTGTGAATAAGATTCATCTCTAGCATGCAGGTGAATAAACAGAGATTTAATTTTTTCCCTTTTGATGGCATGTTTACTTTGTCTTCTATTATAAGTTATAACTTTTCCAAGCACTGAAAACTTCAGGGATCCAACATAGAGGCATTCCAACAAAAACACAGTTCCAAACCCAGATCCACCCAAACCACTGAAGACAAAACATTTTTGGAAGCATTAAAGCTAGAGAGGTGAAGATCCAGAACACTCTGCTTAAGACTCAAAGTACAATGACATATAAGAAGACTTTATGTACAATGCATGATATTCCACTTTGTCTTTTTGTACTTTTACTGAACAATTCCTAAAAAGGTAAAAAGATTGAGGAATGAAAAAAAACCCAAACCAAAAAAAACCAAAACCCAAACCAAAACAACCCAACAGTTTGAGAAGGAACTCAAGTTTTTCTTTTCACTTCCTGGAAGATAAAATTCAACATATTTTTAAAGTGATAGATATCAAATCTGGACTCTGAAGCTAGATAATCTATACAGCAATTTCAACAGAAATAAACAGAGGCAAAGACTATTTATTTTCATTGTTATATTAGGGACCACTAAACTAATGACTACATGCTTCTTTACTATCACATTTTATTGTACAACAGGAACTGTCATGTAAAGGAAATGCCAAACAAATAAATATTTGACTGTGACTGTAAATCTGTAACAGTGAAGAACATGCTTTATTTCTCCAGTTAGTGTTTCATAAATACCAAACTTCTGAAATGTTGAATGGCATGTAAATGGAGCTTTTCACCTTTTTTTAATAAATAAATAAATAAACAAATAAATTTTTAAACTGAAAGGTACAGACAGTGGTGCCCTCTAAGAATGAAGAAATCTAAGGTTTAGATACTTGGGAATACTCTGGAAGACTTAATGGCCTCAGACATAAGGAGCTGAGTAGGAAACTTCAATATGCATGTAAGGTTATATTCACAGTATCATAAGTTTTGCAGAAGAAATGTTGTACAGGTCCTTACACTGAGTAAAAGTTAGTTAGGAGCAAAGCTTCAGTGGGGGTCTGTACAAGCAGATTTGCCAGATGTCCAAGTCTGATGGAGGCAACCTGGGTTTCAGGTTAGGCATTAGACTGAGAATGAAGCTTGGACCACACAGAAGTAAAATTGCTCCCTGCAGTATTGCAGAGGACTAGGCTGGTAGTCTCCAGGTAGATCTGACAAGTCTGCAGAGAAACTCATTCGGGTACTGTGTAGACACAGCACTGCATTTCCTCAGCTACAGCAGCTGACAGAGTAGTTAATGAATATGTTTGTGCTAGAAAACCCATAGCACTTACAAGGTCCCAGGGGGGATACGTCAGCTGAAACCATTTCAACTCTTTTGAAACACCAGGCAGAGGGGAGATACTGTTTTTCTCTTGCCCAGGAAGGAAATTCAAAGCTAGATGGATGCTGGTGGCTACTCCAACAGCTACCCAGTTTCAGTATTTCCAGGACTCCAAGTGGCAACAATTCTGAACAGATAAAGGAAGGCACAGGCATTTCAAGACTCAATAAATGGAAGCCTGTTCTGGCCTCAAACCCAACCCTGCTTTGAGTAGAATATTGGTAAGGGAGGTCCAATCTCCTGCTTGGGAGGTCTCTTCCAGATTGATTTATCCTGTGGTCCTACGACCTGTATCTGAAGTCTCAGATTTCACCTCTTGCTTGAAGGAGGCAGCCTGAGCTACATGAGGTGCAATATACTTCTGATGGAGGAGGAACAGGTAACAAAGCACCTGGGGATATGGAAAGTTTCCTGGATGTCCAGATATATTCCTTTTCACAGGAGATCCCATGGAAGGAGGCAAGAAGTATCAATTAATTAAATGGAAACAAAGCATTTTGAAAATGTGCTGTAACTGCAAATAGGGGAACTCAAAGGGTATCTTCACAGATGGAAGTATCCTTTCCCATACAAAGTGAGCCATCTTAAGTTCAAAAAGCTCACCAGAGGAAAAGATCTATAGGTAGCAATGCAGTTCAGCTCAAATGAGATGAAATTCAGGAAAGCACAAGACAATATCTACCACTGGCTGACTCTAAAAGCTCGCACCACAGACACCTTTCTCTTGAAAAAAGCAGAGATGTTCCAGAAGGACAGGTGACAACTTCCTGCCTCCTGCGAGCAGAGGACTTCCCCACAAGGACAAGCCACCCTGCCCCACTCTCACACTAGAACAGAGGCTTGATTATTGCACTCCTAAAATGAGAATTTGGATATGGTCACCCACTTCGTACTACCAAGACTAAGGACAAAAGGCTGTATGTTCAAATGCTGAAAATCCCACCCATGTCCCCTCATTCCAGGAGGCGAGACTCTGATAAGAGGTGTTGGGGGCAGTATTCTGTATCAGACCAACCATTACTCTTTCGTGTCTCACACACACAGAAATACAGCAACTCTGTGGCCTATAAAGCTCATTCACAAGACTAAAACATGAGTACTGGTGGACTTCCAGCCCTCCCAAGACACCAGGATAAATTTAGCCATCAGCTATCAGAAAAGAAAAGTGGCATCCCAGGAAACTTTGGCATTGGAGAAATCTGATATGCGATATCTCTGAGATAAGCATTTAAAGCATGTTACCTAGAGTTTCTGTAATAAGGTGGAGTCCTTTTGTATTTATAAAGACCACTACCTTAGTGTGCTTATTATGGGGCAATTCAAAGTTAGATTGACTTTTAAAACAAAAAAAAAGGTAAATGCTGATAAAAAATTAGCTAGTTGACAATGTACCTGTGAGTTTTGGACTGGTTATATTTCCACTGTACAAGTGGTACATAGCATAAGCGAGCAATGTGATTATTTGAAACTTTGCAACGGACAGATTTGCCAAGCTTAAATTACTCATTGGCATAACTGACTGGAAACAAAAATTAGACATTGGAAAGAGTTAAAAATAGTAATTGTTTAAGGATAGGATGTTCTGCCTGATAAATAAGAAGCCATAGCACCACAAATACCAAAACAACAACAACAAAAAAAGTAGGGTAAAAAAGACCATTCTGACTAAAAAAGAATAAATACATAAATAAATAAATAAATAAGTGGAATTTGTATTAAAGCACAGCTTCAAAGGATGGAAAATCAAGATGTTATCAGCAAATAATATAAGTTAAAAAATTGAGATAATTGACAACCTAAAGGGATCAAAAAAAAAAAAACCCACCAAAAATACCCAACTCCACCCCTCTAAACCCTCAAAAGCCCAAACTCAATAGTGAGTAGAGACCAGAATAACAAACCATATTTCTAACACTTAAAATAACAGAGAAAGCAAAAGAGCCTAATAGTTACATCTCATGTTTGGAATAATGCAGGATGTATCCACCCAATGTGATAACACAGCTGTAATTAAAACTTTGCCATCAGGAAGCTATGCAAGACTATTTGCCAAAGAGGGGAAAAAAAAATTTAAACAACTATCACTGCCAGTCAGTTGCTGAATGAATTATCTTAACATTTCCCTGTAGATTTTTTTTTTTTTTTTAAGAAATGCTTTAAGACTGTGAAAAGCCCAACAGTTCAAAGGACAGTCTATGTACTAAACAGGGAACTATAGACCGATTCATCTGACATCAATTTCAGGGGAAAAAAACCCCTGAGTCTTCAAGAAAGCATTGCATCATTGAGAAGTAGAGACTAAATATACATACATACCTCTGTAACAGATAGAATATTCAAGGGTTTAGATCAAATTAAACTGTTACTGCATGGAAGAAAACAGTTGGGTTTATACTTGTATTTCTTCAAGTCATCTGACCTAGTACAACATGACATTTTAAAACTCAGCTCACCAACTAATCTCTAAATGTACAGTGTATTAAGAAACGATCAATGCTTACCAAAAAGGTTCAAAAAAAGAAAATCTCTGTTGGCACAATATCCAAATGGCAAAAGTTGATGAGGTATCAAGTCATCAGAAGGAACCACTACTGGTACAGTCACCTCAAGTCTTGACTAAACATTTACAACCTAAAAAATTCAGTTGAACAAAGGTAAATACCAACTACATAGGGGAGGGAGGGAGGGAGGGAGGGAGGGAGGGAGGGAGGGAGGGAGGGAGGGAGGGAGGGAGGGAGGGAGGGAGGGAGGGGTTCCATCTTGCTGATGATGACTGGAAGCTGAAGTTAGGCTTGAACTAAAACAGGATGTGTCCACCATGTAATTAAACACTGGAACATGCTAACTGTAAAATGGAGGCAGGGGAAGAAGGGCATGGGAGAAGGTTTGGACTGGCTTGAAGTCACTGTTAGGGAGACTACATCTCTCTTCAGAAGTTATATGCTTTCATGGCACTCCTGGGATAAAGTATTTGGTTCTTTCCCCTGGAGATGTTGTGCGAGCACTTCAGAATACATGAATTGTGAGCATCTGTCAAAGTCTGGATCATCTGTGTGCTTTTATATGAGGAGCGCAAATCATTCCCTATAGACTGAGCTTTGCTCTACATGCCAGAGCTGCATTTCCTTCAAATTAACCTGAACCAGAAAACATGTTTCAAGTGTACACCTAACATTCTTCAGCAAGTAGGATGCACCCAGTTCACAGGACCAGGTTAGAGCTAGCCCAAAGTAAAACCCTGAAATGTGTAAAGCATGGGCACCAGTTCCCCAGAACTAGTTGTTTAGTTCTACAAATGCACCCCACTGGACCTCATTTCTTGCTATTGTAGACATGGCCAGTGAGCCGCTCCTGTTCCCAGGAAGGACACAAATGCCCAAACTGCCCTCAGTAGTCTCATGCCTATTAAGACATTAGTTATAAAATCACATACAGTCTCATACTTCAGGGCCCAGCTAGTAACCTGAACATGTTACCGACTTTAACATGCAACCATCAAGTGTAGTTTCCCAAGAACAGGGGAAAATAATTTTTCTTCCTCTGAATGAACAGAGACTGGCCATAACTAGGGGCAAGTAACATGCGAGATCAAAACTCATGTCTAGTTTGTATATGTCCCCCACATACTCAGAGTCAAGCTATTGGTCAGATTACATTCAGAAAAGAATTTTCTTCCATCAAATCAGTATAGACTTGCAGCATGTCTGGGCAATTTTTATTTAGTTAATGTCTCACCTTTCCAAAGACCTGAAGTGTTTTGCGGCTCCTTGGTCACTGTTGTGATCTGTGACACACAGTTTAGTAACCTGTGAATTGTGAACAAGTGTTTTGTGCTGGTTTGAGTCTTTACATACATCTGACTAAAAGGTAATAATACTTGGCAATATATTATAACAGTCCTTTCTGGTCTTAAAAAACAAATAAAGATATGCTAAATAAATCAGTTTATTCTTTATTCCTTTTTATTATAAAGGTTGTACCACTGAGAGAAGGCATGAACTACTCAGGGGAGCCCTCAGCTTAGGATAAGACACCAGTTCTTCAGCCACAGTTTCCATGACTTGGGCAAATAACTTAGCTTTTCTCCCTCTGAATTCTTCATTCCTAAAATGGAGATTATAGCTTCACTATCTCAGAATAAAAGGAGTGTCAGTGCCTTAAAGTAAGAAGTTACTTGGGTTTATATCTCACTTCTATAAAAAAGAGAGGTAAAAAAGATCAATTCCATTAGAAAATTGAAAAACTTCATTTATGGAGTATTTCATAAAAGAGAAACAATTTCTCTAAAGATGTCTCCTCGACTCTCAAAACACTTCAATCCCAGAGACCACCAGAGGTAAAAACTGTGTAAGCCACTGAGAAAACAGCTACTGAAAAATGTAGACTAGTATTTTCAAATGAGGCACTTGAAACATGGCAGCTGAATCAATACTGTGATATTCAAAAAGGTTTTTATTTTTGACACCGCTGTACATTAACAGACTCCAATAATTTCAAATAAGTCAGTAGCAGCCAGGACCAGTCCGGTTATGAGTCTCCTGGTACAGTTTTCTGAATGATAAATATTTGTTGATAGCTTTCCAGAAAGGACAGACTGTGTAGTCTGTTGCCTTGGTGCAACTACAGTCTTTAACTCAGCCTGATAATTCATACCATGATTATAACTTCCATTATTAGGACATGCATTAGGGACATGTTTAGTGGCGAGCTTAGCAGTGTTAGTTTAACAGTTGGACTCAGTGATAAGGGTCTTTTCCAGCCTAAATGATTCTATGATTCTATACTAGATTTTTGACTAGAAGTAATCAACTGGAAGAGAGAGAACATATCCTCCCACTGGAAGCAGATAATGTGAGCAAAGATAGATGATATCTGTAAAGACAGGCAAAAGCTCTTTAGAATTGGACTATTAGGAAAGTCCATGGAGAGCCCAAAATGCATCATCTGAGTAAAGAAAATCCTAGCCATACAGTCATTTAACAAGAGTCACCTAAAAATTAGCAATACTAAACATATTCTTATATTTGTCTAAAGTCACGTACTAGGACATAAAAAAAAAAAAAAATATTAAAAGGTCTTTATTCACATAACTATCTGTAAAAAGAAGCCTTCTTGAGGACAGGTCTGGGCTCTAAAATGAGAAGTGAAAATGACTGAGAACAAATTTACTTCATTGCATATACTAACACAAACTCATGCACTAAGGAGAGTGCACACAAATGATCCCTTACTACACCTGTTTTCTTCACACAGTTATTTTACAGGAATAAAGCAAAATATTTAAATGCATCTCTCACTTTGTATCTCAGATTTATTTGAGTTTGTAATTCCTTGAGATCTTTTAGGAGGCATTTGTGACACATAAAGCTGCAGCTGAGAATCATAAGCACATTTTCATCTCTACCACCAGAGGCAAATTTTTAAGCAGTTATGACACTTCTGCCTCTGAAAACAACATCATTAAACACATTGATATTTCAATTTATATTTGAACACTTAGCTACTTAAACTGAAACCTCAAGTTACTCATAATCTCTCTGGTGTTGGGTTTTTGTTTTTATTATTTTCTGACATTGTAAAGCATACAGAAAACAGGCCATCTTAACTTCAAGTACATTTTTAAAAAATGGAATAATGATGCAGTTAGAATACTCTACAAAGTACAGCTCCTCTCCAAAACATGACTGCAAAACCAACGATGTAATGTTCCACACTTGTGCCTCAAGGACTTCCAGAACAAAGTTTGTTCGAGTTATGAGCTGTACACATGTGTGCGTGCACACATATGCACATACATATGTATTCTCTGCCAAAACCAGCCCTAGAAAAGAACTAGTTAAATCATGTCATGAAAGGTGATCGTATCTCCCTCAAAGATTTTGCACTCACTATGTTTTCTATTAAACCAGTTAAAAAACATGGCCTTCATAATTAAAAGGAGATGTAAATAAAGGCAGAATTTAGGTTGACAGTGCAATTCTATCTCATTATTCTTTAAATATACAAGCTGGAATCTAAAGCTTTTTTTCGTCACAATGCTGGCTTTGCAAACTAACAAGATAAGCACCTTTTAACTCTATGAAGCAAAAATTATAGAGAATTCATACAAGATAGTCCCAGAGAATAATTTATTTTATAAAAGATTTTTTATACTTTCAAGATCATTTTATCTGATTTTTAATTCAAAATATAATCACCACGTCTCAATGTAGTACTATTAACTATAGCCTAAACATTTTCAGCAGCTAACATTACAATCGCCCAGATATAACATAATCCTAAACATGAGGCAGCTCCTAATTTTAGTGTCCTCTTATGCCTCGTAAGTAACATTAGGGTCTCCTTACATTCAGGGTCATGGGACAAGACACAGCAGTCCAACTCACTCAGACTAAGGACCCGGCATTACCTCCATCAAGGGAGAAGAATGGGAGCAGCAAGCCCAGTACATACAGCGACTGCCAGTGCCTCCATGTGGAGCTGCAAACTCCTGGCTTACCGTGACTGCCTTCACACTGGTCATCACAGGAAGCTAGTGATGGTTAAGTTTGTGATTACAGTGAACTCTTTACAGTAGATCTGCCTCCAGCTACTCCCTTTCCACCTGAGCAGGAGCACTAGCCCATGATGGACCCTGAACTTGGGGCACACCAAAATACAAGGTGATGTTAACTTTGTGGCTGTTTTTCTTTAAAAAACCTTCCTACATCTGCCTGAACATAAAATGAAACAGGTAAGTATCTGATCAAGATAAAAAATAAAGTAGATGAGTTAGAAAAAACATGGAAAATGCAGGAGAGATAATCACATGTGATTATCAGACTTACATATTTCACTGCAGCCAGAGGAGAAAACTGGATTTTGGAAAGAGCTTCCCCTCTCTGCAAGCTTTCTGTAGGGATTGTTTGATGATGCAGTGCTCAGGTTTGATGATCAGATCAGACTAGTATCCTGTCAAAAAGATATAAAATATCCTGCAAAAGGGAGGGGGAAGGGGGATATATATAAAATGGCACCTTCCTATGCCCATTCTCTCCTCCTACACTCCTTATATATCACTATTCGCCCTGGAGCTATTAAACTCAGCATATAGCCCCTTACAATTACTATAACCATCTGATTTTTATAACCTCCCACTCCAGGCTTTCATTAACCCCAGACACACTTGATGCCAAGTCTTCCTTCCTGGAGCACCAAGTCTATGTGTGGAGTCCAGCTGGCGAGTCAGGGAGACGTCGTAAATTGGAAGAGTGTGCTGGAGCTACTTAAAGTTGTGGTGAACCAGAGGAAAAGGACCAATTGCACAAAAGATTTAGGAAATGGATAGAAGGTGTTAAAATATCCATCAAGAGCATAATTTTTGAAATGACATCCAGAGCACAACAAAACCCATCACTAAAACATCCACACAAAGCCAAATCATCCATCCAGACCTGATTCTGTACAGAGTGACCCATAAAAGCAGACCCCAAACAGCCACTGTACACCTATCGTCATACATTTCCCGACTTCTAGGAGTGCAGCACAGCCAGAAAGCAGCAGATTTCCCAGTCTTGCTGATGTGCCTCTAATTTCAAAGCTGCCAGACTTTAACTGCTTTTCAGCAACGACCTCACGTGGCATGCTTTGGCTGGGAACGTATTTTTATAGACAGTTACAGCTCCCTCTCTCCAAATGGAAACAGTGACAGGTTTCTAATTCCAGAAATATTAGCCGGAACCGTAACAACACGAGTTTGGTTTAAAACGAACCTGTGACCTGCAAAGTAACTTTTAACACTTTTGTGTTTTAACATTTTGTGTGCCTTTTCAGGGTTGGTTACATGCAAAAATTAGAAACTAAAAAGAATCCCAGGTACCAGAAATGCAGATTTCCTTCATCTCCACTATGGCCCTTGTTGAACAGCTGCTTCCTCCATCTCCAAAGATGGAGAGAAAAACATAATTGTGCCATATACCTGCACAAAGCCCTTGTGCTATGCCTAGCTCTGCTTTGTTTCAAGCACTGTAACACACATTCATTTTAATTCAGCTTTTAAAAATAACTTATATCTGGAGAAATAGATAAAGATGCATGAACATATTATGCTTCCTCTTCACAGCTCTGCAGCAACCAATTTATCTGTAGACAGTTCTAACAGGGGACAACCAGTTTCTTATGAAGTTGACTCAGATACAAACTCACCCACATGCAAAATGATCTGGTTACACAAACTCACTCTGGTTATATGCAGAACCATGAAATCTGCCTCACCAAAAGTCAAATAAAATCACCACAAATGCTTGACTCTTCAAACAACAACTAATTTACCAATTTAATAACAATCATGAAAAAGGGAATTACTTAGAAAAATTATATGAAGTAGAAGGGAATTTTGCATGTCATGCTATACTTTCACATCACTACTCATATGATGACTTTCCACATACAGGTAAAGTATGCTGTTCCCTAACTACACAGCTCTTCATCTGAATCTACCTAATAATTCAAAATCCCCTGGCACAAAATTATCTCATTTGCAGGGATGTATGGAAAATGAAATCCCACTTCACAGAAGACCTTGCTCTTTCAAAATCGTCTTCATTCCCATGCAGAATAAGGTAGGAATAAATAATTCAAAGATAAGCCAAGTTCTGGTTCTGCCCACCTGACAAGAGTATTTCACTGTGCCCGGAGCAGGAGTACAGGCCCTTGAGAACCAGCATGCCCACGGCTTCCCAGCTACTCACTCCCTTTCACAGTATTTAGTGGACTAAGGGGAAGCCCCCAGTGATGAGCACCAAGGCATGCTAGTCTGCTCTTTCCACAGTGCCTGGGAAGCTACTGGGGCAGACAAAGCCCTGGCAGCACTAGAACATCATCATAAAGTGAGAGCCCCAGAGCTCAGGAGCTGCAGCAAACACCACTCCCAGCTTCAGCCTCCGCAGCATCTTTCCTGGCTATGAAATACTGTGCAAGGGAAGCCCACCAGACTAAGGATTTATAAATATGCTCCTGGTTTCTGAAGTGATTCCAAGATGGTCCAGACTTGGTTACATGTAACGACCTGCTGGCTGCCAATAATTTAGTGCACCCACATTTATTTTATGATGAGCAATCTTCCTGCTATTGTATTCAGTAGTAATAGGGTCACCCTGGCTCACTGGAAGCAGACAAGCTACAAAAGAGTACACGCAAAATACATAGAAAGTGAAGTATTTTAGAACTGGCTTAATTTTTAGCCATACCCATTACACTTGACTTTATTCTACACTTCTCTCTTTCCCTCAACAGAAGATGTAAGATACAGAATATAAGAATACTGATTTACAATCAGAAGAAACTATTACTAGATAAATTGTTTTAAGAGCTAAAATAGCACATTGGGAAACAGAAATTAAGAAGTTACTTCGGGTATATTTTACTGCTTAACTTACTGGTTGAAGACTGAGGAACATGTATTTATCAATACATAGAAGTTCAGTGGGAAAAATAATTACCATCTCCTTTTAAAAGCTGTCTGAGCTCTCTGTTTCCTTAAGGAAACACAGTCTTGCAAGCCTTAATTATAGTTTCCTCCAACTGTAACATTCATAGGTCTTAAATCTTTTAGTTAGTTTTATTGCCAGTCATTAGAGAGTGTATGGTTTCTGTCCAAAAGATGGAAAAGTTTTAAAATATTAAGAACTGTGTCAAGAAAATTAAGTACTTTGGCATTGTTAAATGACCATTTCACTCTCCCCCCTCTCTACTTCCCCCCACCCTATTTTGCTGAATTAATTTTGGAACATAACACATATCATGCTTGGATTTGTCCCAGACAAATGAACTTGAAATCATTATTTATCATTTACGATGCCTTTTCTAAACACATTCGGCACCCGAATCCCAGCCAGATCCCTTTTTACCAAAGAGTTTGTTTGAGCAAGCTGGGCTTTAGACACCAGGAAAACAATTTTTACCAAGAGCCAGAGTACTAAACCTGAACTTTCAATCTTAAATATATTCTACAAAAGCGAGTGCACTTTCAGTACATAAGTGATAAAATGTATGACTAAAACATGTGGGCAGTATTTTGATCTTTGAAGGCTAGAAATAACATATAGGTCAAACAGCCTTGTTAAGTAGTGGAGTGGGCACACATACCACAAAACATATGCCTTAGCGATCTTCTGTTATATTAGCCAACTCACGACACATGCTTTGCATCCCAGTATCATTAAAGGAACACAAACAAAAAATGCACAGCAAAGCAATGCTGTAAAACTGGATGTAGACTCCACAATGTTATATCACTTATAAAACAAAATCTTTGAACTAGAAACTGCACTACAGCCACTGCTACCTCAGGAAGCTGCGGTTTGCTGCTTGGAACACTTCATTCACGTACTATTTTTAGGAATGTGGACATCTAAATAAAATTTTGTAGGCACACAAGGTTATCTAAGGGTAAAACTTAGTTTATCATACTCAAAAACACAGAAGAAAAGGAATACAGAACAATACATGTTTACTGGGCCTGTCTTTTTAGAGAATGTAGTGATTAGGAGAGAAAGAAAGGCTTGTCATAATTCCTTCAGTCCAAGTTGTGCTCCTCGAAGTCTGCACCGCCATGAGGCTCAGAAGGGGTCTCAAATAAACAGATGGTAGTTTCAATGCCACTTCTTTTCAAGAATGTACTTCTTCCCCATAAATAGTTCATGGAGAAGCAAGAAGTACCATCATTGGTAGTGAGTAGGCTGAAGTGTTTTTCTGGGTTGATCCAGCTGATTGTGATCAATCTAGTATCTTCCTTTCCCTTTCTATTTAAACATGAATGTGGTCTTTCTCATAGCTTTGTTCCTTTGTTCCTTCCATAGCAGAGGTACCACTAGAGTTCGCTGCAGGGACAAAGACCTCTAAGGCCTTCAACTGGTCATCAGAAGACTCTGTCGTACCATCAGATTATACTTTTCCTTTCCTAAAGAAAAGTTCCAACCAAATGCTGTCTTAGCAGATCCTCCTGCAGCCCCTGTACAACCACCTAGCATGGCATGGACCCCTGTGGAAAAGCCTACATTCTCTAATTAGGTGCAGAGAGAATTAAGAACACCTCAGTTAGGAACCAATATGCTCAAGTGTTTACATGTCCAAGTATCTGATTAAATGTGTTCTGTAGCAGAGAAGTGGGTCGTATCAACCCAGAGGGCCAGAAGCTAGGCTGGTCTGAGGGCATGTAGGATCATTAAGGCATGCAGAAGGAATTTCAACAAGTTTTCAAGGAGATTAGAGTGCAACAGTTTTACTCGGGGAGAACACATATGGGGGAATTACAGACAAGAAAAGGTTCAAAAAGGAAAATTAGTCCATCACATTCACACCATTTTCAAATTAATCCACCTCTTTTATCAGAGGAAAATGTAATGCAAGCAACCTTACTCCAGGCCAGGATGCATTTGACTCGAGCTCTTCGGTTCTCTACTGTATGAGATGCATATTAACGACTAGAAGCAGAGAGACAGTAACAAGGAAGCCTAGGTTACGTTTCAGCAAAGAAATTCTGTATGCTGCAGCTAGGCTCCCCATCTTTATTTCTAGGTAAGAGTATAACGGAAATTAGTTTTGAGTAGTGAGATGCTTAAAACCATTCCTACTATCTTCTTTCACTACCCACCTCCCTGTTCTTTTTGTTTGCCTCCACAGTCCAAGTTTGGTTGTCAGAAGGCTGCAGGTTAGACATTTAGACTCTGCACTGAACCAGTGGAGCATTCAGCTGATTTAGTCATTTAAATTATAGGAATTTTATATACTTTGGGGATTGCCTTTCTGCTGTTTGCCTCTTAGCAACTGTGCCATTCCCACCCCCATCAATCCTGCTGTGTACAGGAAGTCACACTCCTTTTCTAGCGATGGGATGGTACGCGCGTGTGTGTCTGCATGCATGCGTCTGCATCCAATGTTAAACCACTTCCTCAGGCTTCAAGGAAAGGTTCTTGGAGAAGGTGGTGTGCAGAGGGAGTGGATGTTGAACAAAGCTCTCATGGGAAAGGGAAGAAAAAATAAACATCAAGGTAAAGCCAGCAAAGCAATTTGTTAATACTCTGTATCACAGTGCTGGCTGGTTTTAAGTCTTACCTATCCCAGTTGCAGATGCAGAACTGGCAACTGATTATTGGATAAGTTTTGCATACTATGAAAATCCAGTCAATGCGTTAAGAGATGCTTCAAATTTCTTCTGTTCTCTAACAGTTTGCAGTTCCATGCTTACCTCCTAGATGTCAGCTGCCAGTTCTGCATGCTGCTGGGACAGACTAGTGAGTAAAATCCAGCTGGAAGTTACCAAACTGAATCTGGCCCAGTGCCTTTTCCCTGGAGGAGGCAAGACAGCCAGCACAGCCCAGCCAGCTGACTCTCACACAGCTGGGCTGGGAGCATCTGCCTCCCCGCAACATCATGGCCTTGGAGAAACCTGAGCACTGCAGTCTTCTTCAAGTGTGGAAGAAAGAAGAGTCAGCAGAACTGCAAGCTGCTGTTTATCAGAGGAGGAAAGGACAAGGTTGGTCTCCAATGCAGCTCAAGGTTGCCCTGAGCTTCTGCTGCTCCTGTCTCCCAAGAAGAAACCCAAAACTGACATCTAGTTCACATGCCAAGTGGTTAAGACTGGACCACCTTAGGCTAAATGAAAACCTAACCATCGATCTCCTGTGGTATGTTACCTGTAAAATCCTCAAAATACGAGACTAAAAAAAAGCTTTTTGGAACCAGATCAGATAGGCTGAAACTATAAAACTGCAAATGTGCTAATCCCTAAACCTTTCCTTTCACTTAGCAGTTAGGAATTGTCAGGTTTGACGTACACAAAGGGATAGATCACATTTAGCAGGGCTCAGAGAAGTCTCAGAGGTTCTTCATCCCTGTGGAAAAGATTCCCACGGTGGCACTCAGCTGGAAAGGCAGGGAGTTGCCAGGCTTTTCCAGGCATAGAAAGTGTTACTGGAATCCTGCTGGGCAGCTGTAATATCTCTGCCCATTCATCAGCTTTTCCTCTAAGGTTCCTGCAGCTCAGGAAATCTCCCTCCAAACGCCCTTTTCTGCATACACTGTCCAGCCAACAGAAATTAACGGGATATGCTGAAGGGGAATTTAGAACAGAAAAAACTAAGTTAGGTATTCTGAACCTCTGAAAAGGTCATGCTTCATGAAGAGGAGTGATCATCCGGTCGTTTTGCCTTTTTTAATAGTTCTCCACCTGCTGGTAGGAACGTTTCAACACTGCAATGCAAGAGACTGTGAGAGAAAGTACCTGTGACATTAGAAACAGGAATTAATATAAACTTCAGAAGACAACGTCCAGAAAGGAAAGCTATACACACACACACTCAATCTCTGTAGCTGAACAGCTCCACCATTTACTATCAGAGAAGTGCTCGTCTAGGAAAAGAAGAGACCATGACTCAGTATGACTAAAAACAGGAGAAAAAAAAAAAAAAAAAAAAAGGCAGACATCAGCTCAGACTTACATCGACTCCTACTGCAATCTCCCAAATCACTTCTGTCTCATATTTCCCCTCTTTCAAATAAGAGATTATGATTAAATAAAAAAGCAACTCCTGTATCAGTTTAGTCTTTGAACTATTTAAACTAGTCTCATCTCCTTCTGGCTGCTGCTCTTGCAGACACATGTGATCCCAAAATATCATGTGTCAAAACAAATAAAAATGCATCCAAAAGAGAAAAAGCTCATCCAAATGTATCTAAGTGTCTTTGGCAACATTAGGCACAAATACATGAGAGAACAGACTGGTTTTTGCTAAACCGATACATCAACCTCTGACCGTATCCAGAAAGTGCACAAAAGTAAGACTCTGGCATACAGCTGGAGAAAAAAAATAAATTAATCTTTATAAACCACAAAATAACATCTGTTTACAAATGTGGTGCAGTTTCAAGTCTGTTTTTGTGAGATCTCCCATCTTTACACACTTAATGTGCAGAGCATTTCCACAGCCTAAGAACAGAACCTTTCCAAAGAAGACCCCATCATGGACAGACAAGTCTGAATTCTGATCAGCTCCGCTTGCAGTGATAGGAATCCATTACCAGCTTCATCCACCATGCTAAGCAGCTCTATCAAATTGGTTGTACTACAGTCAGAAGGGAGAGTATATTGATACTCCTTACTTCCAATGCTCTTGAAACCACCCTCATTTAACTAGAACTTAAAATCAGTTACATCTGTACAAATCTGAATTTGTTTGGAAACACGAGTATGGAAAGTAACTTTCCAAGTGAAATGACGGGGGTGTCTAGACAATATGTAGTACCAAACAAGCACGCTCGGGACAATAAATCAAGCCATGTTCCAGAGATCAAGTCCTATTCTTTCAGTTGACATCAAATAGCAAACCTGTTCTCTCATTGCCAGCTGAAGCAGCACAGCAGAATACCCTAACCTTCCCTAGTTTCACCAAGTCTAGGCTAACAGTAGTAATAAGTGTTTGTGGAACTGGAATAAAAGGGCTAATAGTGAAAAAAAAAATAGGACAAGCACAAATGAAATAATGAATCTAATGAGGTGTTATAAGTTACAAGACCATACATACCACTAAAAATCCTACCTTAACATACAGGTGCATACAAGTCAAGGATTTTCACCTGCACATGGCAAGTAACTTTACCATGAAAAAAATTACACAGTCAGTTATAAAATGGGGATTCTTGGTTTTCTACTTAAATAGCAAAACCTTTTTTTTTATATAGTAGAGAGGAGAAAAAAATTCTAACACTCAAGGAACTGAATTCAAATTCCTTATAGAAATAAAAATTAATTTGCTGAACATATTTTCAATAAATGCTTCAAACCCATGAAACACGAGTCAGACTAACTCTTAAAGCACTTTTAAAAAGCACTTTACAAACTCCCTTTGATCGACACCGGAGACATAAAACCCACCTACAAGGTCAGCTGTAAAGAATATCAAGAAAAGCAGGGGCCACACAGAAGCACTTGCCTACACAGACAAAACAAATACAATATATATAAGATTTCAACACATTTTCAAGTCTTTTTAGAGTTGGCAGAAAATGTATGTTCCCTCGAGTCTCATTGAAACTATAAACTTTACCCAGGTCTTAGCTTTGAGAGACTGTTGAAACAACTGTGTTTTCCACAGTGTATTTTGTGTTGACTACAAATTTTGAAAAAAAAAAAAGATATACTTTTTCCTTTTTAGTTTTTGGGGGTTTTTTTCCTCTTTGCTCTCCAAGTCAGTAAGTAAACATATGAGACAATACAAAGAACAAATTATAGCACATTGTGGAAACTCTAAAACAAACACATCACCACAAATGTAAGTATTAGAGATAAAGATCAGTAACTACAATGCAAAGAAAAAAATATTTAGGAATTAAACAGAAGGCAGAAGCCAGTCAAGCACCAGTGCCAAAAAGCAAAACAATTCAAGAGCCAAACCACCACTCCATCTCCCACACCAAAAGAAAAAAAGCCCAGGATGGTAACTATGCAGAGCCAGACAGGAACCAGAGGAAAACAATAACCTATTTGCACATACAGAATACTATGGAGAGGTTATTATTGCTGTGTAAGTGAACATACCAAGATTAGGAGCTTGGCAGAACACCCTAACATGCTTTCTAGGCAATCCTGAAATTCAACATACCATGGCAAGACTCTCCAACACGCTACCGCTGAAATGGTTTCAATTTTGAAGCTGCTTTAACAGAATTGAAGACAAGCAGATTTCTTTACTTGGTAAGCATTTCCATCAAGTCATTGACAGGGATGTGAGACTAGGGATGTCACCCATAGGAACTGTGTTAGCCTTGTGCACACAAAGGTTTTGCAGGATGTATTGACTCCAAACTACTTTTGTGAAGTCGAGTCGAAATTGAAAATACAGGAATGAAGAAAAGGAAAGGACCTGTGCAGATTGTACAATGTAAAATACTTGTCATAAGCCTTTTAAATTTCATCTTAAAAGCATTTTCTACCATAACCCCTTCTACTATCATTCTATAATGGAAAGATGTTTCAAAAAATCCACTGAAACTTCTGTCATCTGACTCTACCAGAACTTCCTAGACCAGAGCCCACCTGTGGGGACTCTGAGTCTTGACAAAGGTGTTTCTTTTAACAGATTCACAATTCAAAATAGTTGTTTTGCTCAACTACATTAAAACAAACGCTCTGATTCACTAAAGTGCGTAACAAACGTGATTTAATTTCCACCACAGACATCCTGGATCATTCTCAAGTCATAAACAAGTACGCCCTAGTTACAAGCTACAATATTTAGCAAGCTAGGGATGGAATTCACCTCACCTTACTTCACTAGCTAAAACCTTAAGGATTCACTCTTAGGTTAGCCCCTTGGGTGATGGCAAATTACCCTCTGGAGATGCTTGTCCTCTTTCACTGACTACAGAAGAACCTAAAAGTTAAGCGGGCTGAACATCCCTGCTGAGATGCCCATTTCATTTCACTGACTTAATAGCTAGGTCAGAAGGAATCTAACCTTCAGATGGCTAAAACTAAGTGAAAAGGGTCCCTCTATAAACTTTAATGCATGACATTCTTGTACTGTTTGCTATAACAACCTACATGATGCAAGGGTGTTACACTTCTGGAGTAGGCGACAGATGCTTGCCAGTAGTATCCACTTACTAGGCAGCAGATCCAAAAATACATCATTTACATAAATATCCAACAGAAAGCAGTGAGCAGCTGTAAAATGAGGGTTATTTTGCCTATTATTTCATAAGAGGTTTGAAAATATCTTTTTGCTGTACATTTGGCTGGGAACCATGATCACTCAATGCACATGAATTCGTATCATCTCCTTGAAGTTGCCTCTGAAGAACCCTTTTATCACAGCTTATTTATGACATATAAAACTCCTTACCCACATAAGAAAATTACTTTTGGCTTTAATTTCAGTACAATTACCTTTCAGTAGCTGAACTTCTAACTTTGAGATTTAAGGGGATTTTGTGGGGTTTAATGCTTTTTTGTACACATGTGCATTTAGCATTACTGTACTGTTATGCTTTAGGAAATGAGGCACTTGTACTTAGAGAACACCAGCTTCTTGTTAAATTCAATCAGCAGACAAACAACTGTGTCTTTGTCACAGAAGCCCAAGTTCAAATGCATAAGGATCAGATAATGAAGAAAAATCTTGTATGACACAATATGCTTTCACTTTATTTAAGAAGTGAATGCACAAGTATCTAAATCAGATGCCTAGGAACCAAAGCAGTTTAAATGAGTGCATTTTAAAGTCTAAAATATGTTTAAGCAGTTGGATGTTATAACAGCATATACCACATTAAAATTAAGTTAAAATCAGATTTTTTCTGGTAGTCTTACATGTAGAAGAGAGAAAAACAAAAACCAAACACAAATCAATGGCCCTAAGCTCCAGAAATACTTTTACAAGGGTTAAAAGAATCAGAATTCATTTTCAGAAACAAATTACCATCTCAACATCCTTGTCTTTTATGTTCTGAATATGTAACAGGAAGTGGGAATTGTCAGAGGTATGTATAACTATGCCTAAATTATAGCTATAAAGCCAGCTAGCCTAATTCTTGGAGAACTTCTAGTTAGAACCTACTCAGATTACATGCAGATAATAAAAAGAATTAAGCTAGGAAGCTGAAGGGGTTTTTTGCCCACACGTTATTTAAACATGAATCCAATTACTGAAGTTTCACGGACTGGCTGTCTCGCTCCATTCAGTTTCCCCTAAAACAAAGATGATATAGCTATACTGTGGTGTTGAACAACCCTGAATTAATGTGGACAAATGAAATCCCTTCTACAACATTATTCTGCTGTGAATGGGGGTGTAGAGGAATCCCTTTTAGCATAATAAAAATGATGGTGATATAATGAATAATTATTATGGGATTTTATAGCTGGAAGGCATGGTAGTTATTTCAAAGCTATTTGTAACCAACAGCCTTATAAAAAGCTAGAATGTATTACATATGTGCAGAAGGTAACTGCAAGCATGTATACAATCCCAACGTCTGAAATAACGAACGGATGGTTTTTTCTACAGTAACTACCTCTTTATCAAAAACTGTGGGCTGATGAGCAACTAAATTAATTAATTATCACCCTTTTACAAAAACAGAAATAAGGACTTTAAAATAAACTGTCATGAAAGCTCTCCTTTTCTTCTGACAGCTATATCATTCCCTTCCTTTCCAGCAGCAATCTGATTTTCTGGTGAAATGCATGGGTGGACGAGCACTGGTAGATTAATTAGTTCCAGTTACCACTCAGAAAAGGGCTGATGCCAAACAGCACAGCCTCTGAAAGGTTGCACTGACAACATTTAAGACATGGGAGAATGGGATCCCAAATACCCAGGTCCTGAATTCCTGTGATAATTAAAAGAGCAAACAATGGGATTTCTTTTTCTTAAGAAAAAAAAAAAAAAAAAATCTGTAAAGGAAAAATAGAAGTGGTGTCTGCCTAAATTCGCAGTCAGTTTCTGTAACAGCCTTGAAATGCACGAACAACTTAAAAGACCACAGAGGACTTTCGATTTTTTTTTGCTTTATCTCCCTTGCTTTATAGAAATATCAGTAATTCCAGTAAGTTTTGATGAAACAGGTTTACTTCATTATCATGAGGTCATGCTGTGATGCCACTCAAGAGGATGGTCCATCTTCCTTTTCTGTCTCTCCAGGAGTTAAAAATGGATCCCACCACAGTTACTCCCATATAGCACACACTTAGTTTGGTAAGTGATCTCCCTGTCTTTATCTCGACCTGTGAGCTTTTTCATCTTATTTTTCCCCCATCTTGTTGAGGGGCAGTGAGAGAGTGGCTGGGTGGGCATCTAGGAGCCAAGCAAGGTCAGCCCACCACCCTGAGACACAGGCAACAACCCTGAAACTAAGTGTGAATATCCGTGTGGACTATGGAAGTGGGAGATGCACCTGAACATGGGCATGTTCCTTTGAACAGAACTACTAATTGCTCTGAATATGACTTCGAGGGGGCCACCTACAAGTAGTAAGACAGCTCCTTTCAAAGTCAGTCTACTTTTTTAAGCAAATCTAAACAGCTCATGGAATTAATAATTCAATATGAAAAAAAAATTGAACAAAAGTAACAGAAAGGTTGACATTTATTTCCAAAAAGTCTTCAAAAAGACTACTGTTATATGCTTTTTTGTAAAACTTTTATTTTTCACACCTAGATAGAACATAGTAAGAACTTCAACAGTATATAGTAATTCCCCTGTATCCGCTCACACACTTAAACACACCCATCTACACACACTTTTCCGAAAAGCACAAGCCATTTAAGACAAATAATGACAAATTAGAAGATTAGATTCCTGCCTATGCCCTTTTAATAGAGCCATGGTCTTTGTTTTCTAACAAAACACGCTTGTCCCATTAAGGTACACTTATGAAAGTGTCAAGAATTCCCATCTCAGGGTCCACTGATAGTTTCTGTCCCCGCTCTTGCAGATGACTCAGTGCCGCTCTGCGATTTTGGTCCACACAGCAGCAGACCCAGCTAGGTATGAATGGGGAAACAGCACATCCTCTGAAATGATGTGGGTACATGCATTCCTCACCAGCCTTTGCCTAAGGGGTGGAAGTGAAGGAGGGATTGATACAGATTTTTTTAACATGCTCCCCGCAGGAATATTGATATAGAATCCAGTGACCTGATTTTCACTATGAAAGGAGTGGCTAGGCCAGGCAGCATGCATGTAGGGTCAGTGGGTTTGGAAATACTCCCAAGTGTAAGCACTGGCTTTGGGGGGGTAAGGAGGAGCAGCCAATCAGACCACTCACATCATGTGTCCCTAGACTAGCTACCCAGCAATACCTAAGCAGTTTCTTAAAAACTATGAACAGAGATGCTTTATTTAAATGCTTAGCCATGAAACAACTTTTAAGAACTGGTTATTAACATTTCTGTATAAAAAATTACCACTGATGCAAGAAGACTGCATCCTATATCTACATTTTCCTATATACATCTACTCTTAGTTTAACCTCTTTCAGAATAATTACAAAGATATGCATTGAAACAATCACTTTAAAAGTGCAAGTGGTATATTGAAAAGCTGCTTGTTGTTCAAAATGAGTTTTCCTCCAAGGCAGGGATATTACGTTTCAGTTTTCAGGAATTTAAAGCGATAACGCAACCAACACTAATGCCTGCTTATTGTAACAATATAAACCATAATATTGTTGGCTTGAATCCATTAATGAATTAATCTTTTTCAGAAGAGTGTCTATAAAGAAGGTTCTTAAAAGACCCCAAAGACATTATAGCACTGATGGTTTACCATTATGTGGTATAGCAAAGTTTTACTCAACCAGTTCTAAAAGCAGACATATGGAGTCCATTAAACTCCTCTCTTTTTTGTGGTGTAATTCTGAATGGCTGTATTATGCTACTTATTTAAAATATGGATTGTAACTTCCACCACCAATTAATAAGAGTCCTACACATTGCATGCAATTTATAAGATGCACAAACTTAGTCATCAGCACCTAAAACTGAAACAAAGTCAAGGACTGTATTTCAGCTAACTAACAAACAGAAGATTCATAAGAGTCAGTAACTTTGACACTACGTCAGGGACACACAGTTTAGCTGCTGTTAAAGTCAATGAAGAGGTGCTTCTCCTGTAAGTCTCCTGATATTTGAGTGGTTTGTCTTTTTTTTTTTTTAATGTATCCATTGCTATCCTCTGCTACATATGCGTAACCCTACTCAACCACAGTATTCCCAAGTAAGGAACTTACATTTAATTCTATAAACAAATATATTAAAACAGAATCCCACACATGAAACTAACCAATTCAGCCGATCTCCATTCTATAACAAAAACTGCCTTCTTCACTGTTCCTCTTGGTGCCACAGTCTGCCCTCTTACACAGCATCATCTTTTCCCACCTTCCTTCCTTTATTTATGCTCTTTTGGACTTCCAGATCAAAGCAGTTTGGCCTCAGTCTTACATGTGGTTCCTGAATTAAGTGGAGTTCATTATGAACCTACAAAATCCCTTTCATATACCTTAATTCAAGATCAGGGTTACAATAAAAGATCCTGAGAAGCAAGCACCAGGGCGCCCGCTCAAGGTTTAATTGACTATCTTCTTGCAAAGCAGCCTGCCTAAGCAACAAACAGCAAGGAAGTAAAGCTTAAGAGATATTTAGGAAAATATAGCTGCATTGCCCTTGCACACATACTTACGCATATGACAGTCAAAAACTTCATGGCAGAGACTAACTAAAAGAAAGCAACACAGGAAAGCTCATTTATCTTTACTCATCCCTCTACCACTGGGAAATGCAGTTAAAATGGAAAAAACACCAGGCTTAGTAAACTCCTCAAGTAGTTAAGAAGAAAGATTTCCAAAGACACAAAAGAGTAAAGGAACTACCTCCCCTTCTTACTGAAAACTTCAAATTTTCAAGTCCACATGACCACCATATTCAATTTAACGTAATAACATCTAGCACCAAAAAGTGTGAACTTGTGCCGTGAGTTCTAAGGGAATCCAAGAGTCCACAAATACAGTATCTCACATACATGGTGGCCATTGGAAGTAGACATACTGAAGAAAATGGGAGGGAAGAAAGGACCATCCATTTAAGACCATTTATTCTCCTCACACACCAGCCTTCAGCCTGTGAGGTGTTACAAGGCCATGAAGATGAACATGTGCAAGGTTCTTTGTTGAGCAGACCTGTGTGTCACTGAGCCCATCACCGGCTTAGTTCAGCTCAGGAGGAGACCCGGAGGAGGAGACCATATCCTGGAAGATCTTTGCAATTAATACTTATCAGGACCTGTTAAAGATTACAAACAAAGCTGAAACTAGACTTAGGTGAATGTAAAGTTCCTAGTTAAATGCCTAATCAAGCAGATACTATAATCTGTAACTTTACAGTGACACTACTGCAGCTGTTTCCTTCCTATTTTGGCCTCGTTGGCTTCATTTTGAGAGAAGTAGCATCTCCACGTGAACCCAAGAAAACACTTTCCTTTGAAAACCAGATTTTAGACTTTATCTCCTTTCTGTAGTTATAAAACCTTGAATACTTCATACAGCAATCACATAACCAAGAATTAACAATCAAATATAACACACAGCAAATGTTCTCAGATGAGTCACTGTACCCTTTATATTCTTGATTTGTTGGCTTCTTTGCCAAGCAATCATCAGCTAATTACTGGGATAACTATAGAACACCAAAATTGTCACATCTGCTCAGAAACAGCTATTGAGGGAAAAAAAAAAAAAATTCATATTTGACTTGAAATGAAAGTGTACATAATGATAGTTTTCAAGAGATCTCATTACAACTTTGCTTCAACTATTCACAATTTTTCACATAAATATGTCATGTTATTAAGAAGGCTGCACAGCTATATTATCTACCACCACAATCCCACCTTCAGGGTACTCTCCTAGGTCTTGTAATACATTTGAGCGGATATGGGTTCCTCAGTTCAGTATCTGGAAAATTCTAATAGATTAGGTAACATTACAAAACCAGCAGCAATCTTTCTACAGAACATAGGGTGCAATTTTTTCATTGCTTTTACATCCCACGCAGATAAAGTGAGCAAGGAATAACATCAAATGCTGCTTCAGAAGGGTTTACTGATCTGTTAACCAATATGAAAGCCAACCCAGTGCACAAGACAGAGCTGCCCACTGTACAGCGCCTTGGGATTCACAGTGCATGGTTCATAGCAAGGACTTCTGTATGCAGGAATGTTTCTGGAGCGACCTGTTAAAATCATCACTGTAACACAGAAATGCGTCTCTCCCTACTAACAGTTGTTCAAAAGGCAAAGTACTTGCCAAAAAAAGGACTGGCTTTTGTTCAAAGAAAACAATGCAACATGGACAACAGGCAGCCAAGCTGTAACAGCAGCTTTTAAAAGTAGCAATAAAAAAAATTTAAAAGAAAACTAAACATTTTCTGAGGGATCTCGTCTTTTTTTAAGAAACTGTAAGTGGAATGTCTACTACTGGTACAGATACAGGTACCACTGCTGGTAGATATTAAGTTTCCAATTATTTGTTATAACACAGCTGAGAGTGATTAGACAGTTTACATATGACTGCTAGGAGCCCGGTGCACATTATGTGGGCCATCAGGTCCTGCAGCCTAAACACAATTCTTGATTTAATGGATAAATGAATTTTGCTAAACCACTTCAAATACAGGAATGTTTTCTGAATCTGTGCACAGGCTGTTAGTATATTTCCATGAAGTCTCATTCCAAAGACATCACAACACACTTTGTCAGACCCAATAAAACCTGCACCCCAAAATCCAATACCAATGAATTCATACTGTTTTCTATGGCTGCTTCTACCCTGACCTCTTGTTTGGCAATTATTTTTCTTTTTATTAAATGATACCTTCCATGAAAGTTGTCTGCTTTTCATGAAGGTGGGGGTTTTTTTTGTATTTTTTCTAACTTCCCCCACCAATAGAAAACACTTCTTTTATTTTCTCCACAAAATACACTGGTTCTTTTACTCTTTTTTCCACATTAGCATCTCTGCGCTGTGAAAGCATAATGATCTCAGTCCTAAAGGAAAGGTCTGAGACTTAAGAAAGGGAAAAAATAAGGAGACAAGTCCTCTTTCACTGCATCTTTTACTGCTCAGTTGTCAGTGCTGTGGAACTTGACTTGTTCTTACAAATGCCATTATTGAAGATTGGAAATTTCTGCTACGCTGTCTTGTAGGAAGAAGCAGCAAGTAATATGGCAGCACACTGATGCAACACTAGAATTTTGCAGCATTATTAAATAATTAAGCATTAATTAGGTGGTCTCAAAAGACTGTCTCCTCCATTTATAAAGGGACTGTCCTTTTACTTACTCAAATGTATTGAAAGTCTGTTTAACTTGGAAGCCAATGCACTGAAATATCTTCAAGACAAACTCCATGGGGAAAAAAGGGAAACTTTATTAAAAAAAATGATGGCTTTCAATATAAACAATAAGAAACTCGGTAGTACACAGTGGGTCCATTTTTGGAATTACAGACGTCAGAAACTTTTGAAACATCACATGTAATGAAGGCCCATGATCAATATTCTGCCCTTAAAAAATTTCAAGTAGAAGCCTAGCACCTTGACAATCTAACAGGAAAATATTGCATGGGAAGATTAAAACTGTATTCAAAGGCCTTCAAGCTTCCTTTCCACATGCATGCTCCCCACAGATAAGATCCATGGGCTATTAACTAGAGTATACTTTCAATTCGGAGCCCAGTGTTTGGCGGTCCATTTTCCCCACTGAGTAACACCAACTAATTTACTGAACGTATGGCTACTGAGACCATTACAATCATCACTTCGAAGATTCTTGTAGCACATGCTATGGTATCAACAGGAGTTTATTCTTTCCCACTTCTTAAGTGATCTGAGTAACTCTCAGATTAAATTTGGAAAGGAAAACCAGTCCCAAATTAAAAGATCATAGTAAAATAGAAGAACTTGGATTTACTGCTACAGTGACTAAAATTATTTTTATTATTATTATCCCCAATGTAAAAATGCAACCATGCTCATAATTGAGGAGTCTTTCTTCTCTAACACTTACTGAAGAACTCTTCACATACTCTTTAAGTTGTCTTATTTCTGGATTCAATGAATAATACTGAGCTGAACGTAATAAAGCCACTGGTCCTACCTATTTAAGCTATGTCCAGCAAAATGTGATAGGCATCAACATATAATGTCAAACAGTTGACATTTCTTAAGGCTTTTTGCTCTTAACCCCAAAATAAACCAATAGCAGATGAGCCTTGTCAACAATTTGCTAGTTGCTTAGTATACTACGACTACCATGTTCTAAAATGCACACTCTATATCTGGTTGGTATTAAAGTGCATAATGAAGAACATATTTACATCCTGTGTTTTCCCAATCTTATTCACTATATTACAGGATTAATGGGCCTACAGTTCATGTCAGGAGCCAAATTGTTCTAATAAAATATGAAGCATTTATCTACTGAGAGGCTGGAAAGGGCACAGTTTGTTTATTGCCAAGTCTGAAACAATGCTAACAAGAGCATATGTTACTTAATCTCATTCATGCCCATAAGATTTTACATGCTAAGACTACGCTGAGTAAATAAAATTTGGAAACCTAAAGGAAATCCTATTCTCTTATTTTTATTGAGCATTAGTAACAAGCTGGCTCTGTACTGGAAACAGCCTGTTTTCCTGCTCACCTCAGCTACTTCTAAGGCACCTAAGGCCTCACTGTAATTTACGTAAGACATGGAAAGTGCTGGGCAAATAAGCAAAGGAACACAGTCCTACCAGAACCCAGGAAAATCACTGGATAAACAGTTTGTTCACAGACATATCCAACTGTTACTGCATTTCACTTGGCACTTGTGAACCAATGGTGATATTCTCATTTCTCTCAAGTCAATGGATGATGAACCATGCATTTCGTAGGGCCAGAATTCTCCCTGTATCTTTGCCCTAAAGATCTTAGAGCAGTTTAAACAAATAGAAATACACTGCTCTAAAGTCCAAGCATGAGGTGTTGACCATCATGTTATTGTTTATGGAGAAAGCTTTCAAATAACATGTTGGATTAATGCACTAAAAGCAGAAAATACTGAATGCTAAGGAACACCTCTTCGAAGTTATAAACATCAGAACAGAAAAGGTATGTAGCAGAATGCAAGCAGAAACAGAGAAGTACATAACAGAATTGAATTTATTTCTTCTAAGAGATGTGCAGTCTTCACCATTGTAGTGCTGTTACAAGTCTATGCCAGGAGCAAATGTCTGGTCCCATCTTCCAGATGAAGAAAGGTGGCGACAGAACGTGGACTGAACAACTTCACCAAGGTCACACAGCTTGAGACTGAGGAAGTGAAAACAAGTGTTCTGTACCTCAAGACAACTCATCATTTTAGTCATCCTGTTCTGAATCTTTAGTAAAACTGAACATAATCACTGCAAAACCCTAATACATAGAAAATGCATCATTATATTTTAAAAGATGTCAAATCTTCCTACAAAGTTTTCTTGCAAAACAAAAAAGAACCAATAAAGCCATTTTCAATAAAGACAGTTTTGGGGGTCGGGGAAAGGAAAAAGATAATTCTTCCAAGAAATATGGAAGTGTCAGCAATAAGCCCAGAGAGAAGATGAAGGCTTTCAGACAAAAGACTTTATAGACATTTGGAAAAAACATGAAGGAAGAATAAATGCTAAAAATTATGCCAAAGCTGCACACAACTAAGAGGAGGAGCAGCAAAGCAATCTAATTAGAAATGGGGAAGTTAGAAGAGAAGAATAGGTGTCTTTAAACATAGTGAAGAAACACCAGATTGGAAGATTATAACTCTGGAAATATGCATATATTACCACATATGAATGTATCCGAGTTACAGAAAGAAGTATGGAAAAGACAATTCAAACAATCACTGTTTCTATGCTACACAAATACACACTTAGCTGCAGGATGTCACTTTAATTCAATCCAACAGCACCGTGCTTTACATCCTGCATGTACTTAGCACATTCAAAACATCCACCAAATCTTCTGTCATCTCCCCATTGTCAGCCCAAGGCATCAGAATTTGAGACATCAGACAAAGATGATGGACCAGACTTAGAAATCTTGAACTACAACAGATGGAGTGTATTTGCTGTTCAGATATGTATAGTTTTATCTCCTCATCTTGCAGGAACAACACTAAAAATGGGATTAAATGAAGTAGCTTCTGTATTTCAGATCCATTTAAATCACAGCAGGCTGGGTCTCATACTGAAAAAACAACCCTTAATGGCTATAGGGGGTTTTATAATCCATATCAGAATTCCCTCATAAAGAAAATAAAAAATAAAAACGTATAAAATTTACCTGTGCATGCTGGGTGCTTAGCATTCACTGAAGTAGTAATTAAAATTAGTATTTGGCAAGGGGCTACTGATTTTTTTTTTTTTTTTTATTCTGTGGGAATGCAAATACAGTCCTAGAAACAGACAAGTCATTTGTTTATAAAAAACTAAAAGCCACTTGGCTCACATTACATGGATTAATTTTGTAATGTGAATAATAAGAGACTCTAGAATTAAAAGGAAAGATACTGGCAGCTCTGAGGAAGTAAACACAAATGTGCTATATACTTTTTTAATATATTCTTAATACAAGAAATATACATTTCTTAATTTTGAGACTGGCTTCAAGCCTCTTGTCATTTTCAAAATCTGATGGAATAAAATGTAATTTGTTTTTCATTAATTTATAAATTGTTCTTACAGCAATTAAGCCAGCCTACTGCAAAAACCTACCTGCATATGAAGAGCTCCATCCTTTGTATCTGAAAGTTAATAAAATATGTCAGGATAAAACTCCATTTAAATACTTTCCCAGACACGTTATCTTGCAGTGAAAAAAATGACAGTAATTTCTGCACACTGCAGAGTAGTGGTGCGGAGTCACATAGGCTTTGCTATCTCATCTCTGACACATGAGAACACAGAAGACTTCTCATCAGCTAGAGCCAGCACTTTGTAAATCTCTTAGATCACTGCCATGGATGCAATGTTCTACATGCAGGTGTGTGCTCAGTCAGTAAACTTGGAGACAGGAAACGTTTATGTGCTTATTATCCTTCATAATAACCATACACATGCATAGAGATTAACACTCCAGGACCTCTTAGACATGCAAATCACTGATACAATTTAAACTGTACTGTGATAAAACACTAGCCTCTGCACCAGAGGAACTGAGGCACAGAACTGAAAGACTTGCAGTGCAAGTTAAGCTGCAAATGCTCAACATTAATTTAAGGAAAAAAAAAAAAAAGGAAAAAGCTTCTTTGCAGACACACATTTAGAAATCCATTATGGGGGTGGTGGGGTAGAAGAATCTGTTTTTAAACATACTGACCAGCTCTGTTGGTAAGAGAACCAGGCACCTTGGATTCAAATTTCATGCTCTCACCACTAAACCACAATCCCTGCAGAGCATTTAAGTAAAGCTGTAAAATGGAACATCAAACAGCAAATCCAAAGCTCTAGGATGTACTTGAATACTATCAAGAGTATTCGGCTAATCAGATTTCTCCTTGGCTAAACATACATAAACAAAAGAGAAATTATTCCATACAGTAGAATATCATGGGGATCTCTACATGGTTACTCCAAGGAGACAGGAGATAGTGTTTCTGTTATAAACTAAGCATGAATGACAAAATCAGGAAAAAATTAACATGGTAACAAGCAGTGATGAAAAACAGGTCAACTATGTTTGTGGCTAAAAAAAAGGTTAATCTTTGTCACAATTTCATAAGTTAGCAGTGCGAGCTGTAAATGCAAAAGAAGGATAATGCTAAATAGTTCTGACATTAAATCATTTCAATACAAGTCTCTTGAGAAACATGTTATTCCTCCACAGCACTGCGTTTCATTGTGTGCTTTTTCTCGTTACCTATCTGCCAGGCTTAACTGCGACGTGAGGTATTTTTAAGAAGAAAGATCAAGCCCAGAAAGGCACATGCTATGCTGAACCTCAAAAAAAAAAAAAAAAAAAAAACCAAAAAAAAACAATTACCATTTTCTGTAGAAACAGAAACTTTGCAATGAAAATTTTACATGGAAATTGATATACTGAGCAAAAGCATTGGGCACTCCAGCAGCAGTCAATAACACTGTGGAGAAAGGTATAAGAAACCTCTTGTTGGTAAAGGTAAATTCATCTCCACATTAAGAGTGATCCCCACATTAAGTCTGTGATACTCAAGTCTAAACTGAGAAGCATGAGATGACATAGGTCCTCTGAAAAACTCTAATCTTAATATACATGATTTTTTCTTTATTTTCATATAGAAGTATTTCCTGCTTCACCCTGCGTTGGTCAAACCTCAGATTTAGCAGAATGGCTATGGCAACCTGCTGTGGTGAACAACCACCTAGTTGAATGATAAGAGCATAATCAATCATTTCATTTTCTTCTACCCCATCACAATTCTATAGTATGTTTGAGTAAAAAAAAAATATATATATATATACTTGTGACTTTTTTTTTTCCAGAGGTGCTAAGCATCCCCAATCCTCATTCTCTTTTACCTTATGGAGGAACTCAGGCCTTTATAATCCCAGGACTCAATTTTTACACCTACAAAAGATACCCCTCACTTCAGAGACGTGCACAGGAATGTGTCCTGAGCACTCAAAAACACAATCACAAAACAGGAGAACAAGTGATTTTTCAAAGACACCATCACAGTAGGCAAGTTATTAAGAATAAGGCCACTGAGTTTGCTAATCCCACATAATCAGAAAACAAAGACCATGGTGGATAAAGTACCATTGCTACTAACCACTCCACTAGGTCTTCTCCTGGATTTTAAAGTATCAATGCATGCATTTGTTTGAAGCTGTCCACATCCAAGGATATGAACTACACGTGTAACAGCTTATCAGCTAGAGTGTGTACACTGAGCTCCCAGCAAGGATAAGAGCAACAGAATGTAGATGAAAAAAATGTTAAGACTTTAGTAATTAGAAAAAGCCAGCTGCAGCTAAGAAGGAGGAATGTTAAACTGGGATTTTTTTTTTTTTTTTTTTTTTTTTTAATTTTAAAAAAGCTTTACTGCAGCTGAGACACAGAAGCCAAGTAAATCACTGCACTCTCACTATATGATTGCTGGTAGAAAACTGTTCACGGAAAAACTACCACAGCTGATCTGGTAGGAACACAAGCCCTAAATGGAGGTCTTCATTCAGGTCAAGCTTTGGCAAATTCTAATCCTTCTCAGGTGACATTACTTGTATTTGACCACATCCAGTTGATCTCTTCAAATATTTTCCTTCCTCTCCTCCTTAAGCCTTCCAGAGTGTGTTTAAGTAGCACAGACTAATGTTATTTTACCCAATGAGCCTCATATTACACCAGGCTCAATATGCAGCAGTTTCACTTAGCGGCTGCTTGGAAAGCTATTAAGAGAAAACAATATGAAACCAAGTCTGTCTTCAGATTCAGGTTTAAGAGAGTCACATTTCAACCTTTTTCCAAAAGCTGAAAAAATACTACATATTGATGCCACTGCTAATGTTACAATAACTGAAATAAAAGTTGGAAGCAGCAAGACTTTTTCCAGGAGTCTGATGGAAAGAACTAAAAGTAATGAAAGAGTTCTCAAATATAGCATTAGCAAAGTGAACTACTGCTCTTAAAAAAAAAAAAAAAAAAAAAAAAAGAGGTGTCTGACTCTCTGTCTTTCTGTAGGATCTGACAGGAGACAACGATATACCAAAGCAAGCACCACTTCAGAAACATATACTGTGCCTGAGGCAGATTGACATTACCCCCAGATTTACAACAAAATAAGCGAGACTAAACTTACATCTAGTATCTTAATCACTGCATTCACAATGCATTCTATTCAAACATTCAAATATTTGGAAAGAAAAAAAAATGTGGGAGCAAGGAACTCATATAATGAAAAACTAGCATGATATAGAACCTTATTTCTATGAGAACTTTAAATGGCTCAGACAACACAGACAAACTCAGTCTTCACTTCTATTTTACCTCTTACCTTTCATTCCCACTGTGCATCATCAGCTTGGAAGCACCACCAGCATGGAAGCATGAACAGGAAGAAGGGAAGTAAGAGGTGGAGCAAGTGCTACTTCAAGACTTCTGCTAGACTGGGAGTCTTGCTGAGGGGATGTTACAGAGCTGGAAATTCTAGTGTCACTGCTAAATACAAGGAAGCTCCTCTGGGTTGATCTCAGTACTCCAGCAAAGCTAAGGTGATTGCAACTGCACATGATTCACAGCCACATATCCCAAGGATTCCTAAAGGGAATGGACTCTCTATTGTTCCTCTCCACAGCTATTACTAAAAACCAAGCAGACACAAGCTAGGTACCTGACACATTTCCAAACCACCTTTCACAGGATTGTTGAGGTTGGAAGAGACCTCTGGAGATCATGTGGTCCAATCACCCTGTTCAGGCAGGGCCACCTGGATGCAGTTGCTCAGGATCCTGTTCAGATGGTTTTGAGTATCTATCTCCAAGGATGGAGACTCCACAACCTCCTGGGCAACCTGTGCCAGTGCTCAGTCACCCTCACAGTAAAAAAGTGTTTCCTGACATTCAGAGGGAACCTCCTGTATTTCAGTTTGTGCCCATTGCCTCTTGTCCTGTCACTGTGCACCACTGAAAAGAGCCTGCCCCTGTCCTCTTTGCACCTTCCCTTCAGCTACATTGATGGGATCACCTCTGAGCCTTCTCCAGGCTGAACAGTCACAGATCTCTCAGCCTTTCCTCATGGGAGAGATGCTCTAGTCCCTTAATCACCCCTGTGGCCCTTCATTGAGCTCTCTCCAGCATGTCCATGTCTCTCTTGTACTGAGGACCCCAGAGATGGACACAGTACTTCAGCTGTGGCCTCACCAGTGCTGAATACAGGGGAAGGATAATCTGCTGGCAACACTGCTCCAAATGCAGCCCAGAACACCATTAGTCCTTCCTGCAGCAAGGGCACATTGCTGTCTCACATTCAACATACAATCCACTATGACCTCCAGGGCCTTTTTTGCCAATCCACATTCCAGCTGGGTGGCCCCCAACATATATTGATGCATGGGATTGTTTTTCCCCAGATAAAGGACTCTGCACTTCTTGTTAAAATTCATGAGGTTCCTTTTGATTTCTTCAGCCTGTTGAGGTCCTCCTGGATGGGAGGGGGTGCTAATTTCCAGAATACTGCTGGCACAAGATGCAGATAACAATACATTTTTAGCAGAAGAACAGACAATATCCTCCTCTTCTTGTACCCAAAGTTGAGCAAAACTGTATTCCTTCTGACACAATATAGAAGTCTCTGTACTGGATTGCAGAGATGACTCAAAAGACAGATGGATAAGAGCATGTACAGCACAAATACGGGAAGATAACATGAAAATTGTTGACTTTCTTGCCAAGAGAGCTACAGATGCGGCTGAACTCTGCTATCCAAAATGGAGGAAATACTTTTTTGTGTGATAGTGCATGCCCTCAACATAGAGGGGCTACATAATCCAGCCAACATGGACAAGTCTGAGAATCAAAACTGGAGATCAGATACCCAACTTTGTCCCAAACTGTTAATGACAATGTTATTCTTTGCCTCCTCTTCCTCTCCTACCCTATATCAGTTTTGCTTACTTGAACCCCTCAAAGGAAGTACATATTTTTACTACTACACATCTGTACAGCAGTAGATAAACACACTGTGTAGCACTAGGTGGCCTACAGGCTCTATTCACCTAAACATAAGATTATGCAGAACATTTGATTCTCAGTTTCACAGCACATATATTTCATTGAAGCAGTTCATAGTTTTCTGTTTCTACAACAATCTGTATTAAAAAAAACCACAAAACACAGTGAGCTTGAATCAAAGCAAGCTTTATAGAAAAAAAATAGTTTATTTAAACACTACAAAAGTGTTGGGGATTTTTCCCATTTTACTTCCCAACTACAGCTACAAATATTTCCTAAAACTCAACTTAAAAAAAAAAAAAAACCTTTCAACACCAAGGGCAATGGGTGAAGTTCAACAAAATCTGAGACTGAATAAGGGAGTTATGATGAACACATGTAATTCTGCAGTTTTATTAGCTAAAAAGGGAAACCATGACCCACTGTCACCTCAGCATCAGCCCAGCATGCTGCAGTAGCACTGTGAGAAATACAGACATCAAAGCACCTGTCTAGAAGCACCATTTCAATTAAATGATTCCATTATTAACTCACATGCTGCCATAATATTAACATTTCACACTGGAACACTGCTTAGCATTTACATAAGAGGGGTTTGTTTTCTGTTACCATTGCCATTGATGCACGCACGTACTAACCAAAAGGTTTACATGTGGAAAGACTAACAATGAAAGCAATCCCTCTGACTTTCTGAAGGTACTTTCTTACCTGCAAGGCAGACTTCCCAGCACTGAACCATGTCAGGTAGACAACAGACACACAAACAGGTGATCTGCCCATGTGCAATCAGTATTTGCTGAATTTGCTAAAAAAAAAAAAAATCACCAAGACAGATGCATGCAGGCCAGGTATATTTTTGATGGCCCGGGCAAGGAGACTAATTTGAAGAACTATCCTGCAATCAGCTGTTGCCACAGGAGTAGATCACAACAGCAAAGGCACACAACTACCCTACTGCAAAAGGTGCCTTCCCTCGGATGTCCTCAGAAAGTCAACTTTCCTCACAAGTGACCATTCAACAGAGTGAGCATTCAACAAAGACTATTCTGGAGAGGACAGAAGACCAAATTTAGAGGTAAAACCACCTCCTGAAAACGCTCCTGATGAAAGTATTAAAACATGTAATTCAGTGAGGACAAACAGATAGGCAAATCCTCTATAAAATGTTCTTTGGGTTTAGGTTCCTTGCACGAGTGAAGCATCTCATATCAGAAGCTACTTGTAAGTATTCTGCAATAGCTAGCAGTAGCTTTAAGCAAACTAAAAACAGTTTTTGCTGTGAAGACAACCTAATGCACCTTGGGCACACTGCAGTGATACTGCTGAGTTACAGTTACTCTTGCCGAGTCAAAATGGAATCCATGTCCATCACATTATTAGCATGCACTGTGTAAAATGAGAGATAAACCAGGTATGACTGTAATGAAAGGCCAAAGAAAACTTCTGCTAGTGAAGGGAGATCTGGGACAGAATCTGCTCTAGTGACCTTAATTCAGAGGTTTAAGCAGGGCCAGCACCACAGGGCCTCACCTCAGCTGGGATCCTTAAGTACCTTCTCAATATAGAGAAAGTGAAAGATGATGAAACTTTCATTCCCACTCAAAAAGAGTCGTAGCTACATGCTTGTCAGGGGATTCACTAGGTAAATTGGTAATTTTATAATCTAAACATACCATATCCGCCAGGTTTTTTTTCTGAGTAACTCAAGAAAGAAGCAAGAGCAAATCAGCAATATCAATCTTTGCTAAGCAGTTGCTGTTTCAGTGGTTTCCAACTTGCCCAGCAAGTTTTAGTACGGACACACTGGGTGCTGTTAACGCTGCTATACATGTGCAGATTAATCTGTGCATGCACAACAGCCATTTGTCTGATGTGGCTAGTTTGGGGGTTTTTTTGGTATTTCAAAGGTGGCAACCATACGGCTGAGAAGACCATACATTAGTGCAGAGTATATATTTGTGTGTAACATATTTCAGCCATCGTTTCAACTCAAGAAAGAAAATAAGATGACTGGATCAGGAAGTTTATATTTTATTGCACCACTGTAATTCTCTAACACAAATACTATTGTCCCTTTGCAGAGCAAAGCGGTACAAGTTTCTCCCAGTATATAGGCACAGACATTGTATTCATTGCTGCACATGGTCTGCTTGGGAGTTAGTGTTCATGCAACTGCCCAGTGATTTAAAAAAAGCACCAATTTAGGCAGCACCTAAAAGCTGACATCACAAACTCTCTTTATCTTTCAGGTCCCTTCCTCTACCTTACATCTATGTTTGGCTCTGTTTTTCATGAAGATGAGGAAAATCCTGACAATTCTCAAAGAAAAATGGACAAAAGTTTCTGCGAGGTAAAATTGAAACTCATAATCCCTAGACTATTCTGGTCTGGATTATTTTTAGATTTACATTTGTTAAATCTTAGAGAGTAAAATTTTTAAAAAAAACAAAATCATACTAGAAGGATTTACATAATGTTTCAGATCTATGTTAACCATACACGAGATCTGTTATTACCATCTTCAAGTAACATTCATAATTCAATTTTAAATGTTTATTGAAACAAAATTATGGAACTGCATACCTCTTCTAAATATTACCTGTACTTACTTATACTTCCCTTGCTACAGTCACACAAATGTTCCATAAAGAAAAAAAATAAAAAAAGAGGAATGAGAGCAGATAGCATAAATTCCATTCCCTCATAAAAGGGACAAAGTCTTACAGATACATCAAGTACTTGGCTCTACTGAAACTGGCATTTCAAAAAGAAATACATAACTGATTAATTACTGGATGCCAAGATTTGCAAACTGCCTGCTATCAAAAGATATTTCTCCTATTACAGCAAAATAAAGAGCATGAACATTTTTTGCACTGCTAACCAGATCTTAACAAATGGGATCTTAAAAATCTCCCCTTGACTACATAATCAAGGTACCTAAAATACTAGTTGCTTTTCTGCTTTCCCTTAAAAAAAAAAAAATCTCTTTCTGCTCCATAATACAATTTTACTCCTTTTTTTACATCCTTTTGCTCCTCGCAGTTTGTACATTCAAGTCCACAAACAAGGGGAAAGTTCAGGAAATTCAATCACCAACTTTTCGCATGCTATCACCCAAAAAGAAATCTGAAATCACAACTTTGCGTTTAAGCAACATGAAATTGCATCAAAATAGAGTAAGATTAAAGCAAAGCTATATAAATTCATCTGAGTGCTGCATTCAAGAGTATTTAGATACAAACACAAGGATGAGGCAGTGTGTCCTGTATACACCCAGAAAATACTAGCACCTGCTCCATAGAACACAGGTTGATTGCTAAAGGTCGGAGATGTGCAGAGCAATCCCTAAGTAAAGACATACAATTAAGGTCTCAAACCCTGTAGTCTCATAGGAAGATCTACAGAGGAAAGTATTGTGAGACTCCATCATTTTAGATGAGTTACAGTTGTCATTTCCATTCCATGCTCAGAATATCAACTTTCACATCAATTAAGTATTTTGAAAGGAGATTATGTACTGTGTACAAACACCAATTTCTTGTAATTCCTCCTTTCCATCCCCCATGTCCACTGCAGAAGCTGCACTGGAAAGGTGACCTTACTTAGTGTGTTCGTCAGACTCATTCTTTCACTCTTGCCTTTCCTGTGTTTGACATTGTGTTGCACCTGTACCTGCCTTTTGAGGGCATACACCATAAAGACCATCACCCTGATCCCTTTTGACTTCTTTTCTCCTCAGAGTTTTGAAAAAGTATTAGTGAAAACAGTCAGGATGATTCACCTCATGGTAAACCCTGTGAGAGCTAGAACATCCAGATGTAGAGAGAATAAAGCTAGGTTTGAAGACTGGTTTACAAGTTCCCTTGCTGCCCACAGATATAGAAAGTTCAACACATGTAACAATCAACCCTGGTCAATAAGTGGCCTTTATGTAGGGAGCTGGCTGGGCAAAGCCATTCAGCAGAGAGAAGTAACCATATGACTCAAATTCTGTATCTGCCTCATGGTGCTTAGAAGCAAGATCCACTGACACTTCACTTCTTAAGATGCATTACTCAGAATCCAAGCATCAAAAAGTCATACTACAAGCCTACTTCACAATCTTTGCCAAAAATTACTTGGGAACAGGCTTTAAACCCAACACTACTGTCCCAAAAGTGACAGATTTACTCTGCACACAGAAAGTGACTTTGCAGCACCCAACTGACACTTTCTAAAGCACTGCAACTGCTAAACAAGTACTACAAATACAGTGAGTACACAAACCATGGCAGCACCTGATTTTGGTCTCTAAAGCAGCCCATGATGAAAAGTATCAAGCTGTTACATTTGTGTATTATCAACAGCCAACATGTACAAAGTCATGCTTTTCACTAAGAAAAGGATTAGCAAATACTTGAAGCCTAGACAAATACAGAAGGTTCTCCAACTGTGCTTGAACAAAACTTTGAGGTGAAAAGAAAGGGCACACCTGAGGAATTTTATTTAATATTAAAAATACCTGAAACTAAATAAATCTCTAATATAAGAGAAAGTATAACTGTCAGGGACTGTATCTGTTAAGAGCTTCACCAACACATAATTTTAATACAATTGAGAAGATTGGATGTGGTGAATCCCATCTCATTTGGGGCTGATACCAGCTCATTTCAGGGGCTACCAGTGAAGAGGTGTACACCTGAACTTCAGTTATAGATAGAGGTAATAAAGTTATTTTATATTTATTGAGTTTGGGATATGCTTTATCTGATCAAAGGCAGCACTACATCAATTATAAAAGAAAATGTAGATATTCACATTGCAGATAATTGCATGTAGTCATATGAATCCCATCCCTGGGGTTTATAATTAAGATGTAGTTTTGGAAAGGGATGTTATGGTCAGCTATAAGCGTCTGAGTTTGATATACACCGCACTAGGAAAAGTTCATAGCCTGTGATAGTCTGCAGGGTTGACTAGACAACTCCCTCTAACCTACGGTTAGCTAAGGTTTCTGGGTATTAAAAACTAGCCAGATAAGATGTCAGACTCTTGGTAGAAATACTAAGGAAAAAAGAAACAGCTTACAGAATTACCATTGTTTATTTCTTTATGCCTCAAATTTTGATAGTGAGCACCTCTTCCACTTTCTAGCTTTTAAATAATGTCATATTTTTTATTAAAAGCAGTTTATGCAAACACCATGCTAAGATACTCTATCATAGTAATTATGCTGGCCTGTATACTGTAAATGATACATTGAAGTGAGAAAATGCATCCTTGCTGTTATTGTCTTAGCTTCCCTGGTATTAGTATACAAACTCACTTTCTGGTATTTGTCACTCATTTTGAGCTGCTCTAGTAACAGATTTCAGGCAAGCCTTGGAAAACATACATCCCCCTTCCACTCCTCCCCCCCCCCCCCAAAAAAAAAAAAAAGAAAAACAAAAAATTAAGCCACGTTTATCAAGAAGACAAATGTAAGTTCTCCACCACAGTGTAAATCTTCCCACAGATTTCAATACAAAAGCACATAAGCACAGTCTTCAGGGTCTGATGAGACACATCCATCTAGCCCAATATCCCCAAACCAGGTGACCTGTAGCAGCAGAAGCTGAAGAGATGGATACAGGCAAGAGAAGGCATACATCCAGCAACACTGTGCCAGCTCATGCTCCCTGTTTTCAGTTTCCACTCTAACAGGCCTTGAGACACCTAAGGGTGTCAGATGCATATGCTTGCTCCAGGGTATCTTGCTTGGCCACCGGTTGCTCAAGATGATCATGTACGCGCCAGGCCCAGAAGGATATATTTTAAATATCGCAAGCAGCACTAGAAAATTACTTTAGGAAAGTGAATCAAGGACCTAAACTTAAGTGTCTGTCTTCATGGTGAATCCCACTCTCGGTGTTTTGAGCATCTCTTCTGCAAATCTTCACAATCTACTTGAGAATTGGTTATCCTCAGCAGCACTGCATCATTAGCTAGTTTGGTAGTCAGTCATTCACGCTGAAGTTTTGACTTCTGCTCACACTTTAGTTTAAGGAACTTCCTCAGACTTATCAGATAATAGGGCATAAGTAGTCAAAAGTTCAGAAGTTTTGACTTTTCAATGGTTACAGTATTAGGATATTCTTACTGCTGTAGTAATGATGTGTATATAAAGAATGTTTAATAATTAACTATCCTAAGTAGTAAGGGGATGAGGAACAGAAGCTACCCTCCAAATCTTTCCTATGCATCACAAGTACCTGGGAAATTACTCCAGAAAATGTTTAATTGTCTCAGTTCTTTTGCAAATTCCGTTTCAAGCATTTAATGTAACAACTAGGGAAAACACTTATCTCAAAGCACAGCTTCCATGTAAGATTTTAAGCCTTAACCCACGGACAAAAAGTTAACTGTCCTCCAAGTGTAAAATATGTTTCAAGTTCAAAGAGAGGAGGATAGAATAGGTAAAATACTTGGATACTGTTGGACTATTGAAAGAGATTGTGTAGTATCACTTTTTTTGAGATAGTAAGTTACTCTTGGAATTAGTACAATCCTTGTAAAAGCAAATGTGATATTTACTTCAACCAAGTATTTCCATCAAAGGATCCTTTTCCTTAATGGTCATATCATCAATCTTTCTCAAAGCCTGACCACACAATCCAACTGAGATAGGTTCCAAGATTATTGCCATTTCAGGTACATATCTAGTTAGGAAAGCTAAACCACAGTCCCCAATATCCGAATAGGATTTTTCTAGTTGAAAATCCATGTAACAGCTTCCTGTATTAACAACTGGTTTGCAGTCAAAATTCCCATCTTACATTAAGATGATACAGATTTAATTGACATAATTTTGATTACAGCTACTGGGTTCTTCCATATATGCATATAATCCTATAAACACCATAGGCAGAGATGTATTGAGCTCTGAGAAACACTTGGGCAAATTCCCTTGCCCAGGCACTCCTCCTATTTCCATCTGTGGATATTTTGCCATCAATGCTGTTGCCTACGATTCACCCATTGCCACAGACATTACCCCTTTCTTCATGTACATCTAATACAGAGTGTGAGAATCCAGGAGATGAGTCTGCACCTTAGCCCTTAGGACACTCCTTGAACGTGAACTAAATAGACAAGTATTTGACACCCATAGTTTTTATTTGAGTTCTTGGATATAGATAACTTCCACCTTCTCATTCACATCTCTCATTTTTCCAACATTGGTCTCATCAACTTGAGAGCCTCTCTGCACTACAGTTGAGTCTTCCCATCAGTGCAGGTGCTACTGTCACATTGACTTGTTTTTCCTCGGGGAATTTTGTTAACATCTAATTTTTGACAGCTGTTTGCAGTGAACCCTATATTCTTTTCTGTCAATGCTTTTGCAGAATATCATCACTCCTCCCAGTAAGCCAGCCTGACAGTCTTCATTTCTATATACTCCCATTTTGATTTGTAGTACTCCTTGGGGAAGTTGTTTCACCTTGTCTCAAAGACAAGGGGAAAACCACTGGTCTTTTATGTGCCCCATGATATTCAGTGAAATGCTAAGACATGAAGCTGCTCATCTTATACTGACTGCTAAAGAGGAATCTGAAGAAAATACAAAAATTGTCACTGTAATGAACAAGCGAGTAGGTATCCAAGAGAATGAAAAATCAAGTTACACAATTAAGGAAGAAATGGAAAGGATGTGCTTCGGTATTAGGCTAAACCAGCTCTGAGATTATACTACTGATCTTTAAGCTATGTAACCCTTAAATATGTTCTAGAGTAGCTTCTACAGGAAAGGCAAATAATCATAATTACCTGCTCAGGATGGAGACTTCCAGAGTGAGAATTTGGTGTTTCAAGGGAATTAAGGTTCTGCTCTGAGCCAACTAGGCAAAGCAATATTCTAATGAGCTGCAAAAGTAACTAAGAGCAGCAGTAGAGTTAGCAGGATCTGTGTATTATAGTCTATTTACCAAATAATTTTTAATGAAGTGACAGTGACTAACAAAATATAAATCAATGCCAGGTAGGAACCACATTCTAAACCTTCATTTTTCATTTCACTTTTACTGCAGTGGTGCATGTCTTGTTTTGGGAAAGGGTTGAAAGCAGAAGGGGAATGAAGAAATCTGGGAACATCCTCCCAGATTTACTAAAGTCTTGTTTACTAGAGTATTCTATATCAGCTACAAATCCATGCAAACTCCAATGCAGGCATATACACTTTAAGTTTACTGTACATTTAGCTGCTTTAAAACAGGAGTCAGATACATGATATTTGCCCATAATTCCAGACTGAATGCAACAGATTTCTACCACACAGGAGACTTAATCTATTCCAAAAAAATTTATTTCATTAAGAAAATGATATTATGGAGCATCTGAGATCATGTAACAGACAAAATAGAATGCCAGAGAAATTTTAACTGCCAGTACCCCACAGTGAATGCCTGATTATTTGCAGATGGGATATGGAAAAATTGTGAAATTATTGGAATTTTGGGTCCTGTATGAAGCATTACTTCAGACTGCATGTGTCATGGCAAATGTCTATTATAATTTGAACGCATTCTTAGATTTTACTTTCAGTGCTTATTACTGGCTATGCTTACTTCTTTAGACTCACTAACTGAAAAAGACTGCATTCTTCAAAGCGCAAAACAAAACCCTTAGGTGATAGCACAAAACAGTGCCAGTAAGTCAACTGTCAATACTGATAGTATTTATCCAATAACTAAACTAAAAACTAATTTAAATCAATCTCCTTTGGAAAAGCCAACTGTTCAACAAGCCCAACAATTGGTCTAAGATCAATCAACGAACATGAGATCAATTAAAACCAGCTTAAGTTTTTGTAGGAGGACAATTCACACAACTCGAGTTAGATGTCTATTCATTTCAGTACTCCCACAATGCAATCCTTAAGCTCTGTTGTAAAGCAGAAATACCACTATCACCCTCCGCTGTCTAGCCAGCACTCTAAGTAGTTCCACATTTAATTAAAGACACAGTATACCCTTTGTTAGCACAGATAGTCTGGTCACTTTAAAGCACAGCTATCGTTTTAGCCACACACACAAAAATTAAATTCTGGAAACCATCTGTTGAAAAACCATCAAAACTAAATTGCCCTGCACTTTTATTTGTACCTACTCTGAAGGTGACATATGCATGAAAGTGCGAAGTATTTTCCTTTCACATTTTTATTACTACTTGTACCGGCTTAACGCTGGAGATGTTAGCTCCCTCCCCTTCCACATAATTGCACTAAAAGTGCAATTCTTTCAGAAACACAGTTTCTGGGCAGCTGAGCCACCTGATTTTCAGCTAAGTTTAGAAATGGGGAGACATGGCGGAGAAAAAATAACAGGGAAAAGGATAGAAAAATCACTCAGAATACGAGGATAATAAAAACATTTCATGCTGAAGGTGTACATCCATTCCACATCCTCGCGCCCCCCCCCAAAAAAAAAAAAAATTAAAAAACCCCTGGACGCCCCTGACAGCTGGAAGAGCTGCAGTAATCCTTCCGTCCCACATGGGTGCAGTACAGGCACATCTGACGGCTTCGACTCCTCAACTCTGGCAATCCCGACACCAGCACTTCAGGAAAGGAGACGAAACCCTAACGCATCGTTTCTCCTTCTCCCTCAAAGGGATCTGCGCGCCCTGAGCAAAAGTCGGCGGCAGCGCAGTCCCCTGGGCGCTGGGCAAGGCGCGGTGCGCTCCGCGGTCGCGGCTCCCTCGCCGGCTGGGCTGCCCGAGCCCCGCGGGCTGGAAGGGGAGAAGCCGCCTTCCTGCTCCGCAAACAGGGTCCCGCTAGGGATGGTGCGCGGAAGGCAGCCTCAGAGCCGCCCCACGAACACGCGAGCCCCGACAGCACGGGCCGGCAGCGAACCTCCGCTGCTGCCCGCCCTCCGGCCAGCGGCGACGGAGAAACCGGCGACCGTCACCGCTCGCTGCGGCCGCGGGGCCGGTGGCGGCTGCCGGCAGCGCCCTCCCCGTGGGGGGGCAGCTCCCGGAGAGCCCCCGGCGAGCCCCGCGGGCGGACCGGACACACCGCCGCGGCGGGCCGGGGGCTTGGGGGCCGCGCCGACCGTTCGACGTCCCCGGCAGCCCCGCACGGGTCGCGGAGCGGCCGCGCCGCTCCGGCCGGTCCTTTCCCACCGGAGCTCACGTCCACGCCGCTCCTCCCGCTGCCGGCCCGGCCTGCCCGGCGGGACGGCGAGGGCAGCCCCGCGGAGGGGCCGCCCCGGGAGGGTCGCCGCCGCCCCACGTGCCGGCCCGGGGCCCGCGGGCGGGGGGCCGGGGCGCAGCCCTCCGAGGGGGCGGCTCACCGGGCGGGGGTCTCTCCCCGGCGGGGAGGGGACGGGCACGCAGCCCGCCGGCAGCGCCCGCCCGCGGCCCCGCTCAGCGCCCCGGGCGGGCGTCCCGGGCGGGCGAGCGGCCGCCACTCACCTCTCTTGCTGCGTCTCCAGCGGCCGCCTTGGCAGTGGCCGTAATCCACACAGTTGAGGATGATCAAGGCAAAGGAGACGAGGCGAAACTGCATCCTGGGCCGCGGGGGTGGGCAGCCTCCTCCGGCGGCGGCGAGGGGCGGCGGCGGCGCCGGGCGAGGAGGGGGTCGGCGGAGCACCGCGGGGACCGGCAGAAGCAGCTCACACGCCTCCCGCTCCCCTTCTCGGGCGCTGCAAACTCACGGCCGCTTCCAGCATCTCCCCTGCGCTGCGGGGAGAGAGAGGAAAAAGCTCGGCTCCCGGCTTTCCTGGTCCTCCCCGCTCCGCCGGCTCCCCCCGAGAAACAAAACGACAAAAATCAGAAACGCGGATCGCGGCAGAGCGAAGCCCCGAGAGCCCCAACTTTCCCCGCAGGCAGCGAGCGGGCGGGCGCTGCCGCTCGGCACCCCCGTGCGCCCCGGGGACGGGCTGTCAGCCGAGGGAAAGCTCTATTTATCTCGGTGCAGGGGCGCACCCCGCCCACACGCGCTCAGGTCGCGGGCACGGCGGGGCGAAGCCGCCCCCCCTACCTTCCGCGGCGCGGCCCCGCGGCCATCCCGCCCCGCCGCCGCCGCCGCCGGGTCCGGAGAGCGGCTCCGCGCCGCGGGGCACCCCCCCGCGGGCAGGCGCGGGCCGGCGGCGGCCGCCGGGGCTCAGGCGCGGGCTCGGCGGGGGCTCCCGGCCACATGCAGGCGGTGTCCGCGCCGGACCCCCCCCCCCCCCAGCTCCGCCGGCGCCCCCGGCCGCCCGCCCGCCTCCGCCCGCTCCTTTTGTGCGGCGGGGCGGGGCGGGCGCTGTCAGCCGCGGGCGGCGGCGCGGGGCAGCGGCACGTAGGTGGTGCTGCCGCCCGCGCCATCCCGCCATCCCGCCGCCGCGCCCCGCCCCGCCCCGCCCCCGCCGGGCCCTAGCGCCGCGCGCCCCCGCCCCAGGAGCCGCGGAGGCTCCTGCCCGGAGGCTCTGGCTCGGCGGGATTCTCCCTCTCCCCACAAAGACTCCTCCTCGTTTCCCCGCACTGCTTATAGCCTTGGGAAGCCTTGGCCTCTCACTTGTCTCCCTCTCTTCTTCTTTTTTTTTTTTTTATTTTCTTCCCGCAGTGTTTGACAATTGACTCTATTTCCTTTTTTCACCCCTGGTTTTAAGACCTCGATCCATTTCTTTCCCCATCCTTTTCTTCTGGCTTCCTAAAATCTGACCTCTCACGTTCCAAAGCCTCTTCTTGAAGCGCCGCTTTCGTTGTCCTGGGAACATGGCTCTTGAAGTCCTAACGAACAACTTTAGCAAGTGATTTCTTCGCCCTTTCTAGACACATCTCGTCCCGGCAAAGGTATTGTAGAGCTGGTAAAGTGGGAACCCCAATACAAAGGGAACCCAAATAAAACAAGGGAGCGCTCAAGAGGTTAGAGGTGAATTTAGCTCTGATGCAGAACGGTCTGCTAATTCCTCATAGCATCAGCTAAACCGATCCCACCGAGCCATTTGGTTTCTCTGCTCCTTGCTCACAACCTGTTCCCCAGTGCTGCAGGTACAGACAGATCGTGACTCCCCGGTTGGGGTGGTGGACCCGTTGTCCCTCGCCTAATGAGCCCCACAGGACCTGGGGCGCTGCTGAGCAGGTGCAAAAGCTGGGGAGCAGCGTGGGGTCTGGCACAGCTGGCACAAAGCCAGGACTCATAAACCCAGCGGGATCCAGGATGGCTCTGTGCTGGGTGTTTCTGCTCCTTTCCAACGCCCGACACTTCTGCCTGTGGCAATGTGGTGCTGAAATACCTGAGCTGCCTCAGGATGGAGCCAGCTAGGCTCTCACAAAAGCAGATGTACTCTTTCCAGAGCAGAGCTGGCCCTAGAAAGAGCGTAACAGCATTCATGTGGCGCTGTGCCTGAGCTAATAAATCGTGTTAGACCCAAGCTGGCTTTTCATCCACGGCCTGGACAATCTGACCGCAGATAAATGAAGTCTGACTGTATGGTGTTTACCATACTATCCTGGGACCTCAGAACTTTTGACGGTATCAGTATAATATGACTCTGAAGCAGAGAAGCATCAGCATCCTCAGTTTCCAGACAGAAGACTGAGTTACAAAGAGGATAAATAACTTGCCTGAAATAAAAAGGGGTGTATGAGACAGTGTCAAAACTTGGCCCTGAGTTTCCCAAGTTATCAGATAGTGCTGTAGCCCCTGGGCTGCCCTTCTTTACACTTATCTACTGTACAGTACTAGTACTATACTAGTTTAATCACTACTATGAAATTTAAAGATTTTTTAAAGTCACATTACAGTATGTAAGAATATCTTCTGATGTCAAATCTTTATTGTATCTGTTATTAGGAGGTTTCAGTATATGAGATCCCACTGTGCTGCTCAGAACACCTGTACTTTTCAGTGTTGTCACAATCTAAGAATTACAGAGATGTGACCTGTCAACTAATTAACACAGACCTAGGAACTAGGTCAGTCAAGGTCAGTCTAGCTCAATGTCAGTGGTTTGCAACTGGATTTGGAGTGGATGCTATGGGAAAGAGTGCAAAAATAAGGCATGTATATATGTGGTTTGTGGTCTTTATTTTCCCCGACTTACACCGTGAAACTTTCCAAAGGAGATATATATAGAGAGATATATAACTTTTTGCAGCTGAGGCCAGAATATATTTTAGTGGAGGATGCTGACTGGCAACTGGAGTTCTCCAAGATGTGTAGTCCCCATATCCATTCTAACTTCATGTGACGGGTTGTGTGCCACAGGCTGCTGAGAGTGAGGCTCTTGGCACAGCAGTATCTTCACAGCACATGGTTACAATTTTCTGATGCAGAAATAAAAATTGTACCATCACCCTACAGATCCTCCCAAGCTGCAATGAAAGGGAGAGGGAGATCAGACTACAAAAGGAAGGAGAAATCAAACAGAGGTGTTAACTACACCTTTGTGAGGACTCCAGCAACTGATTACCTTTACTGTTTTCAGTTCTACAACCCATAGCCATGGGGCTTTGAGTCAACAACTGTTACCTGGAGATGTGTCTCAGAGTTCTTTGCATGAACAGGGTAACAGGATTTCCCCACTAATACAACTCCATTTCTGGATGTGTCTGAAACAGATAAAAGTATACATGGACTTTCAGAAAGGTGCCCTGCTGACACTGAAGATGACTGAGGTCTCTCAAAGTGTAGTACTAGGTTTCAGGGGAAAAGGTCTCAGACATTTCCCCATTTCTTAAGGAAGGATAACGGGTCAACCCTCTCCAGCCTAGGCTTCTTTACTGTTCTTCCAGACCTGGAAAATAAATACAAGGAAAGTATCTCCAAATGAAATTCCTAGACTTTGAGAGCAGGAGTAAGCCTCAGCACTGAGTTTTGGCTGTATGCATTGGGGGAGGCCATAGCCCAGGTGGGAGCCAGCTCTGCAGAGGAATCCTGCAGTCAGTGGTTCAGGAGTTCTCTGGGATTTCAACATCCAGCTTGAGCCAGGCAGGCTAGACCACCCACAGGCAGCCCACTGGCAGCACTAGCCATGGGCTAGCATCCTATCATGCCTAGCTCCTTCCTCGGACTGCTTGATCAAGAGACAGCTGACAGGGAACATCTGCAGATAGTAAGACACCTCATCTGAACAGGCAGGTGGCTGAGTTGGAGTGACATATTCGAGACTGATAGGAAACACAGATATGACAACTTTAAAGGAATACAATAAACCATTTTTTTTACGTATTTATCAACAGCTCTTTCTAAGCATGATGGGCTGTTAAGGAGACAGTATGAAAGCACTTGTAGGCAGAAAAGGCCTTGAATCTGTATGAGTGCTGCTCAGCAATCACAAAAACATGTCTGTATTATCAACACTGTTTTCAGCACAAATCCAAAACATAGCCCCATACTAGCTTCTATGAAGAAAATTAACTCTACCCCAGCCAAAACCAGCACAGAAGGATCCAGAATTTGAGTGATGGAGACCTGCATCCTGGATCAAATGGTGATTGGTGGTAAACTCTCAGTACTGCATGAGTTATGATAGGCAAGGAGTGCTTTCAAAGAAAAGACAAGCAGCTTGTGCTTCCTATTCTGAGGAAAAATCAGTGAAAGTATGCAAGAAAAAGAGAATGACAGTTAAAGTTAATGGCCAAGAACACAACGCTAGATAGAGAGCAGGCTAAATTTGATTTAAATTCACAGAATACAACGTTGCAAAAAGCAAGATATTTGGAAATAAGAATCTGGATCATAGTTTTGACAATATGATGCATGGAAAATTCATGTTTTAAAATAGATTGCATGGAAAGAATCTTCTTTATAGATATAGAATAGATAGAGTTTTGCTGTCAAATCTGCAGGTAAGTCTCAGATGATGACTAGTCTCCATTAGAGAAATAGTATCTGACTTTGCATTTTCAGAGAAGTCTATCCAGCGATAGAGAGTAGAAGGAAGAAAGAAGAGATACATTGAAGAGACTAGTCAGCCCCTGTCAGGGAGCTGAAAGGTAGATGAGGATCACCAGGGTATCCCCTTTAGGTGAGCTTCTGAAGGAATGATAACAGGAAAAAAAGGCTGAGGAGAACAAGAAGAACCATGGAGCTAATGGAGGACAAGAATTCAAAAACATAGCTAGCTGTTTATGATGGTCGATAAATCAAGAACAAAAGTAACTGAGATATGATTAAGAAAAAGTCATTAAATATTTTTCTTTAAACAACAGGCAGAAACAGAAGGAAAATATTGGCCCACTGTTCAACAGGAGAGGGCAATTAGTCATCAACAATGCTGAAAAGGCAGAGATTCTCAACACTTTCTTCACCTCTCTCTTTAAGAGCACTGCTGGGCCCCAGGCCTTGGAAAAAAAAAAAATCCAGGTCGATGCAAACACAGATCCATCATCAGTGAAGGAGGAGTTGGTATGTGAACTATTACAGGAGCTTGACCCCTACCAATCAATGGACGCTGAAATTATCCAAACAAGGGTGTTAAGAGAGCTGGCTGACATCATTGCAAGGTCGCTCTCCATAATGTTTGAGAAGTTGTGGAGATATGAGGATGTCCCAGAGGACTGGAAGAAGGCTAATGTCACCCCCATCTACAGAAGGTCTTAAAGGAGGGTCCAGGAAATTACAGGCCCATCAGCCTTACTTCAGTCCCTGGGAAAGTTATGGAACTAATCCTTCTGGGGGCTATCACAAGTCAGATGAAGCACGTGGTTGGGATGGGAAAAGACAGCATGGATTCACCACGGGCAAATCATGCTTGACAAACCTGATCACCTTGTACAACAAAGTAACCTGGTTGGTTGATGTAGAACAAGTGGTGGACATTGTCTACCTGGATTTCTCCAAGGCTTTTGATATAGTTCACCACAGCCTCCTCCAGGAGAAACTGATGTGTTACGGTCTAGACAAGTGGTCTGTGTGGTGGGTGGCTGCACCCAGAGGGTGGCGGGAAGTAGCTCTCTTTCAACCTGGCAACCTGTCAAAAGTGGGGTCCCCCAGGGATCAATATTGAGCCCAACAGTGTTTAATAACTTTGTAAGTGATCTGGATGATGGCATCAAGTGTACCCTGATGAAGTCTGTGGATGATACCAAACTGAGAAGGGAAGTGGACAGAGAGGGAGAGCCACCCTATAAGAAGACCTGGATAGGCTGGAAGAGTGGGCTAACAAGATATTCAGCAAGGCCAAGTGTAAGGTCTTGCACCTAGGATAACATAATCCAGGAGTGCAGCACAGGCTGGGATCTACCCAGCTGGGGAGCAGCTCCATGGAAAGGGACCTGGGGGTCCTGGTGGACAACAAGCTCAATATGAGTGAACAGTGTGCTGCTGTGTCAAAGAAAGACAATAGGGTGCTGGGGTGCATCAACAAGGGCATCACCAGCAGAGATAAAGAAGTCATTATCCTACTCTACTCAGCGCTTGTCAGATCACACATGGAATACTGTGTTCAGTTTTGGTCCCCACTGTACAACAAAGACGTGGGCAGGCTGGAGAGGGTCCATAGGAGGGCTAGAAAGATGATCAAGGGATTGGGAAGCCTGCCATATGAGGAAAGGCTGAGAGGGTTTGTTCAGCCTTGAGAAGAGAAGGCTTAGGGGAGACCTTAAACCTTGTTCCTGTATTTAAAGGGTGGCTACAACGAAGATGGAGAGTCCCTTCTTACAAGGAATCCCATGGAAAAGATGAGGGGTAATGGGTACAAGTTATTCCTGGGGACATTCCGATTGGACACAAGAGGAAAATTTTTCATGAGAACAATCGGCCATTGGAATAATCTCCCCATGGAAGCGGTGGATTCCCCAACATTGGACACTTTTAAGATTCAGCTGAACAGGGTGATGGGCCATCTTGTCTAGACAGTGCTTTTGCCAAGAAAGGTTGGACCACATGATCCTTGAGGCCCCCTCCAACCTGGTGTTCTGTGATTCTATGATTTTGGGAAGAATGGTGTCAGTGGCTCAGAAGCCAAATCAGAGTCTGCAGTGCCCAGAATGTGTTTACAGTCAGAGGGGAAAGTCAAGGGGCTTGAGAGATTAAAGGGCAGAGGAAAGAAAAGTACACCCTGAAATCAGCAGAGAGGAATTCACTGTAGGCATGGCACTGTGTCCGTACCATCGTGCAGCACTGGGGCACTAATGAACACTGCACACATTCTAGGGGGCACTTTGTCAATGTAAGGAACTGGGAAAATTATCTGAGAGATAGTATGTTCAATGAACATGGTCACAGAAAGAATGAATTAGTCAAGGCCCAAAAGGATGATGTGGCAATGATTGAAATAGCAGATGATGAGAGTCTTGGCAACAGCTTTAGCTGTGGGGATAGCTAGGAAGGGGTGTATTTTACATAGGTTATTCAAAAGTCTCAGCAGCCAAATTAATGTGCTTGAACAGTGCTGAGATGATTCATTACACACTGTTCAGAAATTTTATTATTTTATAGAACTAGAGTTCTGTTCACTGAAAATTCAGTTTTATGTGTTGTGCTCCACAGAGGTTTCTCTGACTGTAAATGATCATACCTTCTACACTTCAGCTGTATTAAAGCCACAGTGCTGCTGCTTTTACAATATAAAGTAATCGAACCTTTCCATTCTTTATTGGGCTCCGTAGGATGTATCTGTATGTATCTTCATCACATAGCAGAGAGAGATCTTAAAATGAACAATACCAAAGATTATTTTAAAAGAAATTTCTCCATATTCCTATAGCTGGGTGACTTATGTTCTCTACACTGAAGTCATGATCTTTCCTAAGACCAGAGCATCAGCAATAACATGTAAATCTTCATAGCTTTAAACTGCAGTAGAAGAGATGCATCTTTATTTTCAGTGGAAGAAATCAGTGATCCTCACAAGCTTTACATGCAAACTTCAAAAAGAAATAAATTTATTTACGAGCCAGCTTCCAACTCTGAGTCAATCTTCACCTTCTTTAAATTCTTAAAATACACTTAATTCATTAATTCTTCCAAATGTGATCTAAAATAATAAATAACAATAATAGAATATTGTGCCCAGTTTTGGGTGTCCCAAAGCCAGAGCAAGACCACTGGAGAGCCACCATGTTTGGGAGCTGGAGCACTAGCCCTATGAGAGAAGGCTGAGGGAGCTGGGCTTGTTCCCCCTAATGAAGAGGGGATTTTGAGGAAACCTAACAGCCCCTTCCCATACCTATGAGGACGTTACTGAGCAGGTGAAGCCAGGATTCTTATGGAGGTGCTGGGCAGAGGAATGGGAGACAGCGGTCATGTACTGAAACAAGCGAGGTTCATGCTGGATATAAAAGAAAATAATCTTCCCTGTGAGGATGAATAAACACTGGAAGAGGCTTGCCCAGAGAAGTTATGGACCCATCTTCCTTGGACAAGGCCTTAAGCAAACTGGTCTAGACTCTGCTGATCCTGCTTTTAGCAAGAAGTTACACTAGGGACCTCCCAAGGTCCCCGCCAATCTGGATGATTTGGCAATCCTATAAAAACAAAAGTAGAGTGAGAAGACGACCCCGTGCACATTTAGACACCCACTTAGCTTCACTTCAAACCCTGCCTGGCCACCTGGTATCTCTGCAATATCCACAGTGCACAAACTCTCATAAAACTGTCTCTGGTTTGAAGCAATAAAATGATTGAAACAATCATTCTATTTTTAATTTTAAGCTACAATGTTATTTAAAAAATATTATCTGTGTAAAGCCAGTGAAGCAAGACTATCCCAGATTCTTCAGTTGGGCTACAGAGATTACAAATGAGCCTAATTTTAAAAAACATCCTGTCTTAGCAAAAATACCTGAAGCCTTATGGAGGAAGACTGTAGATATTAAGAGACAGCGATTAGAAGAAAATCCAACTTAATCCTCTTCCATATTGAGTAGGGGATCAAAGATTTTCTTCCTTCTACTCTTCTCCCTTCTCTGAAACACAATCAAACTCCTCAGTTTTTGACCTGCTTGTGCAGGCTTTTCTCATGCAACACTTTCAGCAGTATCCATGAGCATTTTCCCTGAAGAACAAATTCATTAAAGCTGTATGTTTTCATTTAGGACTCAGAGAAGCAAATGGAAAGAAGGGGTAACATCTCTAAATAACTTTTGTAGCTCTCTTGAGTTTAATTTCCAGTTCTTTCTGAAAAAAAAAAAAAAAAACAAAAAAAAAAAAAAAAAAAAAAAAAAAAAAAACAAAAACACAGAAAAAGTAATAAGAAAAATATGCTCTAAATGATGTGTATCCTCCTCTCCCAGTTTGGACTGGCACAAGACAACCAATTCCTGCCTGCCAGCTGTGGACACCATATTTCTCCTGGAGTGTGCATGAGCCAGTGTGCTTGCGTGTGGATACTGCATTCGGAAGGTGAGAGTTCAAATTACAGTTTGGCAGCAGCAGATAATCCACTTCTTTTAGATAATGGAGATTTTTAGTTTGCCAGTATATAGGTCAGAAAATTACTAGAAAAATAATGTATACCAAGCCAGTTCAGTCTTTCTGTTTTGCAATGCTTTTCATCACACTCGAACGATAGAATAGAGCTTTTCAACATGCATATATGAGTTTTGAATTTGCTCTAATATGACCTCAGAAAAATGGCTTCACAAGGACCTGTGGAATGCAAAGATGAAATGTGGACTGTTTTTTATATATTTTTTTACATACTTTTACATAGATTTTACATCTTCTGCCCTAAGCTTTACACAATCACTGCTTTATCTCTCATACATGTACAAACCCACCCACACAAGATCATAGAGCAACTGAATTTGGAAGGGACGTTGGAAGATCATCTGTCTAACCTCTTGCTCAAAGCAGAGCTCACTTCAGAGTTAGGTCAGGTTGCTGAGGGCAACCAGCTGAGTTTTGAAAATGTTCACCATGGAAGATTCCACAGCCTCTCTGGGTGACCTCTTTCAATGCTTGTCCACCCTCACAGTGAAAATTCTTTCCATATATCCAGGGAGGATTGTCCTTGTTGCAACCTTGACCATTATCCCTTGGCTTTTTTTCTGTGCACCCCATCTTCATATAAGCTTCCTTTTATATCCGAAGATATATATTTATGTTTGTTTGTGTATATATATATAGACATATTTATATATTGCTGGTATATTCTGTTTTAAATATATGCATAATTTTTATTTCTACTTTGCACTTCCTCTTTCTTTACCACCTATGCATCAAACAGAGAAAATACTTAAGATATTTTTTAAAAACATCATCCTTGAGATTAGCCCCATCTCTTCGAGACATCTACCTTGTTTTCCTACTCTTTCTGTTGATTACAGAAGGAAAGAGGAGCAAAGATGACTGGATACCTGTAAACACAGAACTGTTACCACCACAAGCACTGATAAGCAAAAGTGTCTCTCAAACGATCCCTTAATAAGAGGAAAGTGATATGATGGAAACTTTTAAATTGAAATGTCAGAATTAGTAGATTATTTTCTTGTAACAGAAGCACTATTCAGCATAGACATATTTTGTACTCAACATCTTGTCTGAATAACCTGACTTAGTAACTGGCTTTGGAGATGTCCTCCAAGTACAATTTAGAGACCTTTACTACTTAATGTTAATAAAGGCTAAGTGTTAAATGTTATGATGTTAAGCACATGCTTTCTCCAGCATATCTATTTAGCAATAAAGTGATTGCAATAGTTGTTGGAATATACAAGAAGTATCTCTGCCAAATGATAATAAAGAAGGGAGTTTAAAAAGAATCTTGGACAGTTAAGAATCCCTAGATAAAATCCTAACAATTTGTGTGGTTAATCTACAGTGAGTTTTAGAAGTAAAATTGCCTCCATTAATATAAAAGCATATGTTCAAGACACTTTTATAATCTGCAGAATATCATACTTCTCCACTGTCACATCATTGATTACCCCTTGTCTTATATATGTAACAAACAAAGCTCAGGAAAACAAATTAAAAGAGGACTCATGAGCATTCTCTCTGAAACACTGTCACCTCCTTTAGCCCAGCTCAGAAGAAATCCTACACTAAAGGAGCAGTAGATAGTGACACTAATAGGAAACGGGTGTATGATCTCACTGTGCTCAGGATGCCAGCCCTTGACACGTTGTTGTGACAAATATCTAAGCACAGAACTGAAGGTTTTCAGTGAAAGGGCAAGAAAAGAGCTTACATTCAGTTTTGTCAGATCCACACAGATGTACCCAAAGACATATTTTCAGAATCTGCAAGCCACAAAATACAGCTTTTAATTTTATAAAGTGCATAAACCACAGTAGAATCCTGTTTTGTTTGGGCTCTGTATCCTGTTAATCACAATGGGAGCTCAATGCCAGCTTCTGTTTCATTGCAAGTTTTGGAAAGGTGTATCATACCTTTCTTCTGGACAAAAAAATGGACTAATTTCGGTTCATATAGTAAGATAGAGCTAAACCATAAGGGAAAAAAAGTACAAATTTAAGGTCATAATTCTTCAGAGTAAAATTAAATTAGAAAATAGGGCAGAGAAACTGTGATGTCTGCCATCTCAGCAGTACCCCAGGGGTTGAGAAGGGGACTGCTGGAGCCAAAAGTATGAACCACAGTACATAAGTAGCTGTAGTCTTTAACCATGCCTATCTTCTGCTGATCAGCAGAAAGCCCATAAATCATGCTCCTTAGGGATTGAAAGGCTTAAATAAGTATTAAAGGACTCAGTCCTGCACTGGCAGAATAATACATATGATAATCCAGAAGATTGTCTGCCTTTAATTTCTACTTTCTTTTGGACTCTTTTTTTTTTTTTTTTTTCCCCTCCACTGAGCTGTTTAAAGCAGGAGAATTGGCCATGCCAAATGCAGATATTTCACTTTGCTTTTCCTGCACTCAACACCGACGTTTTTATCATCACTTCAATGGATATTTTTGGATTGGTTGGACCTTAGTGATGATTTTCACTATTTAATGTTAGCTTCTCTCCTTGGGGAAGATACAAAGTTTGGGTTTTTAGCCAGCATAACAATTAACAAAGGGAATATTATAAATCACATGGCTCAGTCTAAAAACAGCTACTGATCATCTGCAATGCCCTCATGACACTCCCAAACCCTCTTTCACCCCAGTCCTGGTTTGGCCCACAGCTGGCAGCTGAATATTTTCTGACTGATAGCTGGCTTGGTGAATACAACTAATAATAACACTGGGCCCAAGTCCACTCCCCACTGTTCAGTACTTCTGGGGAACAGCATCTTCCACAGTAAGCAGTTGTTGTGGTATCAAAATCCACATTTTATCTGCTCAACATGGGGAACACGGAGGGATGTGGCTGGGACAATTTCAGGCAAGGGATTTTTAAGTGAATTCATCTTGTGCTGTTCCCTTAGCCAAGTGTCACCTTCAAAATTTAAGATGTTTTTTCAATATTGGAAGAGATAAGATACCTTCTATCTTACACCATATATAGATGGGATAGAAACTAGGGACTAAATCCCTGAAGAACTTAAAGGATCAATCAGGTGGAACACATTTGAACGTCTGCAACTAAATTTCACCTGAATCAATGCACCTAAATCCAAAGCAGAAATAATAATAATAAAAAAAAACCTCTCTTGGCTTGCTCTCAGCTGGAGGCTTTGAACTCAATGGCACCATTTATCTTGATTACAAAGATCCTGGAGGAACAGAGCTTTGCTTCTGCTTCAAACCAGCAAATGTGGAAGTCCAAGAACCTCTCTGACAGAAGCATTCTCAAACCTTAAATGCAAAACAAGCACAACATGCGTATCAATATTTTCAGTCAGTGTGATTATCAGACATGTTCTGAGAAAATCTCTGGGAATGGTCTTCTCACAAAACAACAGCTGTGGTGACTTCTTTGTTAAAGACACAGCCAGTGATAGTACACTCATACTACACAACTGACAGTTTTTCCTCATTTGCCTCATGATACCAAAACCTTCATCTCTGAATGTATTCTAAGTAATGAGAAGGGGAAGGCAGAGTGGGGAGGAGGTGATCTATACCATCCCTATGGCAGCTGGGTCCCTAAGCAGGAAGGAAATCAGGATCTGTTAGATTAGAGAGAAGCAGGAGAAAGGAAAGAGCCACACTTGGATTTGTGGTTTCTGATCCCCAAAAGATGTACGTATACATTCATCAGTTACTGCATAAAATGTTACATCTGTCAAGCTACAAAACCATCTCAGAACAGGAGGCTGAGAGCCCACAGTTATCCATCTCCTTTGGAGCAACAAGCCCATGACACACTCTCTCTGTGATCAATAACAATAAAGTTGCTGCGAGTGAAGGAAGCAATGCATCTCTTGCTGGTTTCCAGTCAGGAAAACACATGGCTACCAGTGCCTGGAGGGCAGGAGATGTCGATGTGAATGAACATAGAGGATAAGGAGTGGTTGGAGTACCTGTCTCTCACTCCCTGGATGAGTGGCCTAGCCTGTAAATTACTGCACAGAAGGAAGACATGAATTTCCCAAGCTTCTTTTAAAAGAAAATAGTGAACTTTGATCTGTTCTTCGACTGAATGGCTGTAGGTAATGGCATGTGGTGACCGTATTTTTCAAAACCCTTTGCTGGTGGGGACAGTATCTCCCTTATAGTGGTTCTTTGGAAAGCAGTAGGGACAGTGTGCTGTCTCCCTAATACCTTTGATCAGGACATCATTCACAGGCAACTGTAACCCACACAAGGACTCCTTCAAGTTTCTTGAGCAGCTCCATGGAATAAGCATGGCTTTTGGGCATTTGTGAGGGAAGCAGAGGTCTCTGGATTGCTGGCTTACAGCTACATACTCTTTCATGACTTTTAAAAAATGCCCTTCACAAGTCAAGGATGAGAAAATGGTCAAAAAGACCCCTAGCACTAACCGTGTTTACTGAGCCTCATTCACCTGCTCTGACCTATCTCAGGCAGCCCTGACCCGGGAGCATGAAAATCACCTTGTCATCCAAGCTAAAGGAAGCTCAGACCAAGATGCTTTGTATTGGTATCAGCTTCTCTAGTATCATCTGATGCACTGATATGGCAAAGTGACTGCTTGCTGGGTCAACCAAGGAGGTTGCTGTTCTGTGAAATGTTAGGTGAATGTTGCTATGCTACCTCAGGTTAAAATTCACGTTTATCACTACAGATGTTTTGTCAGATGTTTGATGCTTAAATTATGACCATCTGCAGGGAGGAGGTAAAAAAGAAAGACAGGGAACAGCACATAAAACTAGTCTAGCTAGATAAGTTTTTCCATGCTCTTCTTTTTGTAATAAGAAATGTTTGCTGCGTCTGTGCATGCATTTGAATTGTCAGGATTGCCACCATGTGCCTGGACGTGATCTGCCTGGAGCAAAAAGCAGTGGGTAGAGACGAGGCCTAAGACCAGGCCAGTAGGGTCACGGTCACAACATAGAGCTTTGCCAGGAAAGTCTGTCGCGCTTACCTTTTATCCAAACTGCCCGCTGCCTGTTTGGAAGAAGTCTGGAGAAAGACAAACGACACTGTCTGTGGAGGGGACACAGAGCAAAGGCTGTTGCCCAGCCAGCAGCAGTGCACCCAGCAGCTGCTGAAAGGAGAACCACAACTCACAACAGTATAATCAGCCATAATTAAAGAGGAACATGGAAAGAAGGGAGAAGTTTTTAAGAGTTAATCCTAAACTTATGAGGTGGGAATGCAGCAAATCATCTTTCTAACCAGTGGTAACAGTAACAATAGAGTAGCAGCATAAAATTCTGCTGGCAAGACTTAACAGCAGACTTCTCCATAACACTGAGGGTTTTCTCACTCACTCACTCTGGTCATATGTCATTCTTATATTATGATTCCCACCTGAGAAATGCAAAATGCAACTATCTTTGAATGAAGAAAATTCCTCTAGAATCCCTTCCATTCGTGCTTGAGCCCAGGGTATGACTCAGAGGTTCACAACAGAAGCAGGATACTCCTCTACCTCCAGAGGACCCATAAATCAAACTTTCTTCCAGACCTTCATCAGAACTCAGCCTTGGCCAGTCCTGTGCCAGATCCTGGCCACATTCATATTGCAGTTGCTGCGAGCAATTTATTTTGGACATTCCCAACAATTCTCCTTGTGCAGATGGTTTGTACTAGTGGAGATCTTGGACCTTTGTCCAAGGCAAGAGGGAGCATATCATGCCAACCTTGGAGAATACACTCCTAGCAAGTTCTGGGGCCTGACTTTAGCTCTGGTGTAACTGCATGGCTGTGTCATTCTTTTTTATTAAATATGGGCAAGTTGCACTGTTTGGTTCAGTGGTCTCATGAACATGGGCATTATGACAGAATAACAGTATGGCTGAGGTTGGAAGGGAACCTCTTGAGGTCACCTGCTTCAATGCCCTTGCTCAAATAGGGACACCTAGAGCTGGCTGCCCAGGTGGCTTTTGGATATCTCCAAGGAGGGAGACTCCAGAAACTTTGAGCAACCTGTGCCAGTGTTTGACCATCCTCATAGTAAAAAAATGGGTTTTAGTGTTCAGATTGAATTTAATGGTTTTTAATGTGACCATTGCTTCTCACCCTGTCACTGGGCATCACTGAGAAGTCTGGCCCCCTCTTCTTCAGTCCCTCCCATCAGGTATTTATTTATACACATGGATAAGATCACCCCCAGGCCCTCTCTTCTCCAGTCCCAGCTCTCTCAGCCTCTACTCATATGTGAGGTGCTCCAGTCCCTGAGTCAGCTTCGCGGCCCTTTGTTGAACTCACTCCAGTAAATCCATGCCTCTCTTGAACTGGGAAAAAGAGTGGTGGTTCTGAGCTGGCACGGGTAAGTCAAGCGAGACGGACAGAGACCTGAGACTGCTCATGAAGCCCAAGGACAAAAGATCTGGGCCTGGTTGTGGACAATCTAATCAGGCTGATAAACTGTCATGAACATAGAATCCCAGATCCAGCAGAACAGAGACCTTATCAAAATTACATGACAAATGCTATTTTAACATCTAACCCAGGAGAGTCTGTTTATACTGGGTCAGAAATTTGGCTGAGGTAACTGCAGCGTGTTTAATTAAATCCCAAATTGTCTGCAACTGTTTTTGCATTTGGCACTGAAATACATACGATACTGACTGAGAGGTTTATTCATTTTTATGATTTGCTTTTTCAATCTTCCAGCAAGGTACTCTGGAAGCAAAGAGTTTTCATAAAGCCAGTAGTACCTTAACAGATAAAACATGCCACAGCAACTAATGAAATCAAATATATTAAAAAACCCAAACTATGTATGTCATACATGTCCAGCATGAGACTGTGGACATAAAAGAAAAATCCTGCAACACAAACAAATAGTAGAAGAAAGCCACCCTTTGAGCCAACCACCTGAAGTTAACAATTAGCATAACTATGCTAAGAATGATTCCTGTGGCAGATATCTCATGTCTCGGATATCACTAGCTGATACCTCAGTCAAAATAAATCCATTTTGTTGATCTGTTTACACTGCTGGGGAGTTTTGGTTAAACCAAAACCCTTCCATAAACTGCACTGGTTTGTATGCAAGGTATAGAAAGTATTTGTGTTTGGGTTACTGTCTTCTCAATTAATAGTTTGTTTCCTTTTCTTAGAGATATCTGGTTTGCTTTGAATAAAGCACTTAAACATTGATTATAAGGGAAATATTCTCAAACTTGCTGGGACAGATCCGCCCCAAAAATCATTTAGGAAGCGTAAAAACAGAAACAGGAAAAGCCACCCTGGTGCTTTCTTGAGAGGTGAGATGTTGAGGTTCAAATCCTTTTTCTAAATCAGGAAAAAGAGGGATGTAAGCCTGTCACTGAGGGGTTCAGGCATGTGCTCAGGCAATAGAGCAGACCTATCCCTCCTTTTTTCTGTTTTCCTGCTAGGTAAGATCCCACAAGTAAGTTCAGAGAGTGCCCACCATGCAGGACAGAGTTGAGTGAAGGAACACACTGGCAGCTCTTGCAAAGCTCAGCCGACATGCACGGCATCGGGAATTTAGCCATGTGGGGAATTCCTAAGTCTCAAGGGTTAGACTCCAGTTGTGGAAGGCATTGCAGGTTTAAACTTTAGAGGCAGGCACCTGAAAGTGAAAGGAGGATTTTCTATCACTAATTCATCCTGTGGGGGTCACACAGGGACAACTGCTGGTGACAAATGGTGTAATAGTTATCAGAGATCACTGTGACCCCGCTGCCTGCCTGAAGAAATGTGGCTGAATACTGGCTGTTCTTACACATTTCTGCCTGTTAAACTAACGCGACCTAGTTTGTTAACTAACACATCTCTTTCTTCTGGTTTCTCTTTCAATAGTGTTATGATTGAAAACAAAAATTAAAAATGAAGAAAACACCATACTTTACATCATAGAGGATCTGAGTAAACATTGCAGGAAACCTCCCATAGACTTGATGCCAGATGTAGAAGTATAGTTAGCTACATTGTTCACTTGAAAGATGGGCAGTTTGGGGAATGCACGGTATAGCTAGGACAATATTGTTGTAGCAGCCATGGCACATCCTTACCTTTTGATATTTGTAGGGAAATCCTAACACTGCTATAGTTTGGGGGATTTTTAACACACAGACTAAATCTGTGCTGCAAGTGAAACTGTAAGCGTAAGCCAGCAGGCAGGGAGTAGAGAACCTACAGTGGCTTGGGCTTCACTGTGCGTTGTGCACACTTGCTGAGGACACCAAGAATTCTGAGATTCTTCATCTGCAGTGAGTCCTGCAATGTAGAATCCTCACTGCTACTAGTACCTTTACCAGGTAACTTCAGGCTGGCGTGGGTACACCCTCGTATGCAATGGTCACACCTCTGTTTTGTGGAGTATATCCTTAGATCTGCCAGTGCTTTAGAATGTCCAGGCCTTGTTTACACACAGCTATTTACTGAAATTTTTAAAGGCAGATCAGGTGGGTGTAAAGGATAGGCTTAAGGCCTTAATTCTTTAGTGAACTCTGTACCTTCTCCATTTGCCTGTTTGACAGATGCACCTGGAAGGGGGCTTGTGGAAGGAGCCCAAAAGCAGGTCTGGGGTTGGAAGCTCCTGACTAACACAACAGCTACATTTCTAGTTCCATATTCCAGGCCATTTGACAGCATCAAGACACACAAGCCACCTATAGTATGTGGAACAACCATGTTCTGTAATTTTTTATCCTCATTTTAGATCAATCTATCAATAATAAACTGATTCTTATGGTTCCTGGCAGGCTGCTCCAGTATGAGAAGTATTCTCTCCCTTGTTTAGACGAAGGATCCTTCAGCCAGACTTCTCCTCTGTAGCTCTGGGAGGTTTGGACTGTGGCAACTTCTTGCTCTCGGCCATCCCCACATTGTGTTATTTATTTGTGGCATTTTGTATAAGAGCTCCTATGCAAATTATAGCTTGGAGCCTTTGCCTGATGGATAGCAAGAGCTGCAGTTTGCTGTTGCCCCAGTGGCAAGCCTGCTTCGGTGTCACTTAATAAATCACCATTCCAAACACAAGAGGAAAAATATATAAGTGTGTTGGAAATTTAAAATTGGATCTTTTCTGTCATTCTTCTCTCATCACAAATAAACCAAAAAGAAAGATGCTTGTGGTACTAAAAGCCTTTGGATTATTATAACTACTAACCAAAACCTCCAATAAGCTGCCAACCAGACTACTTTCTTCAAGCTTATTATTCCATTTCTGTTTCTGCCATTTAACTCCTCAGCTGTCATATTTCCATGCAAACAGCACGGTGTGCCCAAAATATCTTATCTTACATTAAAGAGAAAACAAAGTTTTTCAGGGAGGACACTGTATCTCTTTTCCCCCATATGGCTGAAACTATGCAAAACCAAAATGGTTTCTCTCTTGGCAGACAGTCAGGATTCCTAATGAGCCAACACACAGAAAACAGATAAAATTAACAGATAAACACCAGAGCTTATTTTATCCTTCTTTTCCCATCATGCTTTGTACAGTTCTTACATCCCTGCTAACGACAGCCAACGATATTTAGAAATTACATTTCAACCAATGCTATTGGCTGATGAGCACCATACATTGATGCAAATTTAACTTTTTCCCCATATTTATGGCTATCAAGAATTTTTATTTTGTCCGTATCTCTGTTTTAATTTCCTCTTAACTTTCCCTAGTACTTTTTGATTCTTCTTATCTGAGAGCTTCTTTTCTCTCTCTTCTGTAACATGCTTGTTTCTTTGTAATTTCCCCAGGCTTCTCCTTCACTTGCTACGTCCTGTTTCTCTGGACATCCCTTTCAAAGACTCTTCTGGAGTGGAGGCTTTCCCCATGCCTTCCTTTCACATCCTTTATCTTTGCTTCCTCATATAAGTCCATAGCAATTCCTCCGTTTGAGAATGACACAACTGGAAAAAACCCGCGGGGAGCAAATACTGCATCTCAGATTCCCCACTGCTCCAGAACCAGCAATTTTGAGTTGATGCATCCTGCATAAATCAATGGGTACTGTTAAATAGATGGATCTTACCACCTGATAGATATCGGTATCATTTTATGTACTATTTACTTTTCTCACAAGTGCAGAATTAACACATAGAGGGGTGAAAGAGGGGAGGGCTGTGTTGGCTCTCTCCAGGGGACCAACTCAGAACCTGTAGAGCAAGTGAAGATAAAGAGAACATGGTGGGGTACTGGAATATGTGGGCTTATACTAACACAATACATACCTCTTTGTGGCTCCCTCTGCCTCCAAGTTCAACAGTCCCACTGAGTCTGGCTCTATACATGAGTAAAGCATATATATGATAGACCATTAATAAAGTTTAATATATAATTTTGCTTTTTTATTTTACCCAGAAAAATTTTTAGTATTTTATCAGCTTTCAGTTTTGCTGATTTCTAACAAGCCTTTTTGGGATTTTTTTTTTTTTCTGAGTTGGTTTTGGTGGTGAGTAGGAGTGAAGAAAGAAATTCAGTAAGCCTGCAGGCAATTGCTGTACTGGCAGTGTGCATTGCTTTTCATTTTGGAATTGGCATGAAGGCCCTCCAAGTAACACAAGCTCTCCTTTTTGACAGAATTGACAGATAAATTATATAACAAGATGCAGTCGGATAGTTTTGGGTGGAGAATGAGGACTGAGTGAAGTCAAAATGGAAAGCTCATTTCACATCAGGGGTATTCTTTCACTGTACTATTTAAAAAAAGCACCTCTGATCCAAAAGGCTCCTATGGCACTTCACAAAACACAACCAAGCTTTCAAATGATGTGGCTGCCTAAATTAGGTTCCTCAGTCTATAGCTGGTCACACCAGTAACAACTCAATAATCACAAATATTTGACCTCTCACAAAGTCTGTTTACTTGGTGGGGCAGGGACACTACAAATTATTAGTATCTTTAAACTATAAAAATAATTTTAGCTGAAACGGTATAATCTTTGAAAACACTGATTGAATTTGTACAAGAAACTGATATCTAACCATGCTGAAAGGCAAAAATAGATGATTGTCCTTGTTTCTTCTAACAATTTGAACCTCCTGGAGCCCCACAGAAATTCTCTGACATTTCCCAACGTTGGTAACACTTGCTTTAAATTCAAATCATACACTATATTGGAGTATATTTTTTGTACTAATAACATCCAATAAATGTTTTCAAAGCTTTGGAAGCTGTCTGTCCTGAGTGAGTTTCAGATCCTTCAAAAAGATTTATAAGGTGGTATGAAGAGAAGAGAGGAATGGAGATGAAATAGGAAATAAGCCTTTTCCTACATACACAGTAAGAAAGGCATGGCACTAAACAAATAGTCCTAGTTAGGTCAAAAATAAACCTGCAGGAAAGAAATAAACAGGTTGCTCTCTATTTCATATACTGCTCAAAAGTCAGAAATTCCTGTTTTACAAACAAAAGCTCTCTGTTCTTTTCCAAAAATCATTAGGAAAAAGGTTTACACATCAAAGAAATCATACAACAGAAGGTTCATATAAGTGATAAGGATGAACTGCAGTTTTATGTAGGATAAACTTTTACTGTCTAAATGTCATCACCTTTTTGCCTCTTCAGACATAGATCAGTCTGGCACCACGCAAGGAAAAATGCTCCTTAAAGCAGCAGAAATAGGGGAAAAAAACCCAAATTCAGTATCATCCCAACAATTATCATCAAATAACACATTGCATTTCTGTGGCCCCTACAAGGATATGAAAACAGACTGAAATAATTGAATTAACTAACTTTTAATTCCTACGTGCTGACACAAAGATTACATGTGTCTTTTCTGTGAGATTAAACAAGAAATCTGTGTCCAAACCACGTGTAGAATCTTAATCCTACCACAACCAGCCTCATTGTTCAATCATAAAGTCAATACATCTACACATTCAATAAATGGCTTTTTGTCACAGAATAATTTTTCCTTAAATATCATAAACTCTGATCGCTGAGGGTCAATTAAGTGTTCCCAATACGGGTATAAAAAAAGAGTTGTCCTAAATAGTTGCTTACGCATAACCCACTCAGGGTCATTATTAAAGGAATATAACCTTCATGTTCCCAAACTCACATAGTGCAGCTTCCAGCCCGTGGTCGTTTCAGGCAAGCCAGCCATAGCTGAGCAGCACAGCCAGCACCTTTCCGCACTTCTATTGCGGGGTAAGCAAGCTCTCACAAGCGTGTAATTTTTTTTTTCATGACAAATTCTTCTCCATACACTGGATGTTTACTGCAATAAGAAGCTCAACATACTGAAACAAGCTTAAACTTTTATATAGTTTGCATTAAAATTTCTTTTCTTGGCCAAATGAGTATATTCAGAGTGGGTTAGCTCCAGGAAGACGTGCTCCAACATCACGAACATCTAATTCCTACACATTTTCAAAGTCCTTAAGCTATGGAATGTGTTTATACTGCATTATGATTTTACCTGATACTAGAGTTCAAATTTGTCCAGGGGCCATAATGGTTGTATGAATGCAAACCCTCCCATAGCAAGTATCTTGTGGATGGAGAAGTTTAGTCCATACCATCAGTGCAGTGTGGATGGGTGAGGTGTGCTGTGCCTAGTAGCTACTCTACCACACAGCCTACTCTTTTACAGGGGGAGACAGGGATTGTACATAGCCTGAATTCAAAGTGCCCTATCACTGAGGATCCACTGAGCAAGACACAAATACAGTACTCATGAAGATGGGTGTGGAGTCAAGGAAGATGCTGAGATGTAGCTTACTCCCTAGACCAGGCTGCTACGACACCATAGCCATCTGCTACCTTGAATAACTTCACATCAGTATCTTTGGATAGCTACAGTTCAGTGACAGTTTTGCTCTTTCCAAAGCACTACTCATTCTCATACAAAATGAAACTATTCATTAGGAGGCTTGCAGTTTTGCATTTTCACATCTTTAAATTATATTTGATCAGGACTGCATTATACAAGTAAAGAAGAAAGTTACTTTACAGCCCATCAGCTAGCTCAGTCATGGTAATAAATTAATTTCACAACTTTGCTCCTGTTGCCAGTTTTCATCCTTTCTAAGGATACTGAATTAATTAATCCAGCTGCAGGGAGCTCACATGCATCTCCTGTGTAGTTTATTGGCAGTTTATTCTTGTTACAAACCACCACACTATGCTGCTGTTACCCAGTGGCCTCAAAAGTCTTTGCTGCATTACTGTGCTATGAGGAGGTAGGTATCAACTCGGTGCCATCTTGCTTATTTACAAAGCTAGTACATACATGAAATCCTCTGCTGACAGATACAAAAGGATCAAGGAAAGTGTAGTCCATTTGCAGCAGTGCTGTGCTCTCCGGGCTTCCCACTGACCTCCAGTCACTGATTCCTGGTTGGCACAGCACAGTCTTAGGCCATAAAACTTAGTGACGATTTAGAGCAAAGGAAAATATGTCTGCCTTTCCAAGCTGCTAGTGGCATTTTGTTTAAACCTTTATTTTGATGTACAACTCAGAGGTCTCTGATTTTGCTTTCCTCTTGGATATTAAGATAATTAACATAATTAATAAACATAATCAATTATCAGCGATTGCAGAGGAGTTCCTCACACCATTCTTTCACTTGTATATGCTGTAATAGGAACCCATTACCAGAAGCAGCACTATTCCCCTTAGCACTACCTTCCTCTTGTAATTAAAAACCTTTGAACAACTTTTACAGGCTTAATCTCTGATGGCATTTCTACAA